>NW_022311332.1:0-2043 GCF_002776525.5 Piliocolobus tephrosceles
TTTTAAGTAGAGACGGGGTTTCACCGTGTTAGCCAGGCTGGTCTCGATCTCCTGACCTCATGATCTGCCCGTCTCGGCCTCCCAAAGTGCTGGGATTACAGGCTTGAGCCACCGCGCCCGGCCAGCAAAGTCCTTCTAATGTTTTAATGGTCTCAGTTTAAATGCCATTGCTTGCAAAAGGCCACCAATCACTCTCTAAAACAGATGCCTCCACCCCATGCCACCCTCTACTCTCTCCCAGTGTCCCTGTGTTAGTCCTTTCCTGCACAACACTTCTCCCAACTTGCACTCAAATTAACAGTATTTGTCGAGTTAGGCATCATTCGTCTTTATCATCAGACCATAATCTCCATTAATGTCTGTCATATTCATTGCTCTATGCCCAGAGCTACCAGGACCCTGGCATACAATAAGCACTGGGGAAATATTTGTTCCATGACTTACTAAGCAAATTATGCTATTAGAAAGGCAGCTGGCTGGCACCGGGTTCCTAAGCTGGGATGTCAACTGGGGTTAGAAGCATCCCCTCGGCCTCCTTGGCACTGTGTTCTAACCAGTGAGTAAACAAGCCACCCTGGTCCTGAAAGAAGACTCAGCTTACCATATTAGCAGCAAATGCTTCCTGACTGCCTGTCACCCATTGGGCCCAGTGTTGGGCCCCGAGGAGACAGGATGAATATGACCCAGTTCCTGCCCTCGTGGAGCTACCCAGCCACCGGGGAGAGAGATGGATAAAGAAGGCATTGTATAATATCACACAAAGGCATTGTATAATATCACACAGTGCCATCCTGGAGATAGCCAGATATCCTGTGGGGACAAACAAGGTAGAAAACGGTTGATTGCAAGATAGTAAAGAAGGTGTCTAGGGCCCCACCCACCTCGCTCTGCCTCAGCCTGATGTTCTTATTTCCCCCACCTGCCCACAGGCTCTGCTGGCCCCCAAGGTGCTCCTGGACAAACACCAACTGCAGAAGCTATCCAGGTTCCTCCTGGACCCTTGGGTCTACCAGGGATCGGTGGCATCCCTGGCCTCACTGGGGACCCTGGGGTTCAAGGCCCTGTAGGCCTACAAGGTGAGGAGGGTGCCAGGGAAAGGAGATTTGTTGGGGAGTTGAGACAGCTTGGCTGACAGACTGGCTTGGACGTCCAGCTCCAAGGGTTTGTCTTCATCAAGCGTTGCCTCTGTTCCTTCACAAAGCTCCCAAGTATCCTGTTGGGGAGAAGAAGGGCCAGCAGGACCAGCAGGGTGGTTGTACTTGGTACTTGGCTTTAGAGGATGTGAGGCCGGAGCAAGGTTGCTACTCCAGACCACTCGCCCCTTTCTAATGTGCGGCAGATAGAGGGAGGGAGTGTGGTGGTGAATAAAGGGCCACACAAGACAATGAAGAAAGTCCGAGGCTGGGGGACAGAAAACCTGGCCTCTAACTGGAGTAAGTTAGAAGTCTGTCTGGGTCTCGGCGTCCTCATTTTTTCTTCTCCTTCTCCTCCTCCTCCTTCTCCTTCTCCTTTCCTTCTTCTTCTTCTTCCTCTTCCTCTTCCTCTTACTTTTATTTATTTATTTATTTTATTTTATTTTTGAGACGGAGTCTTGCTCTGTCACCCAGGCTGGAGTGCATTGGTGCCATCTCGCCTCACTGCAACTTCCACCTCTCGAATTCAAGTGATTCTCCCGCCTCAGCCTCCCGAATAGCAGGGACTACAGGTGCATGCCACCACACCCAGCTAATTTTTGTGTTTTTAATAGAGACAAGGTTTCCTCATGTTGGCCAGACTGGTCTCAAACTCCTGACTTATGGCGATCTGCCTGCTTCGACCTCCCAAAGTGCTGGGATTACAGGCATGAGCCACTGCACCCGGCCTCGGTGTCTTCATTTCTGATATGGGATGCTAGCAGTTGCCCTGCATAATTTCCAATGTTGCTGGGAGGATGAGAAGAAGGGAGGAGGAAGTGGGCATGAAGGGGCTCAGATAGGCTAAGTCGAGGGCACTGCCCCAGAGCAGAGATGCCTCCATGAACTAAGAACTAGCCCAGGTGGCTGC
>NW_022311338.1:0-3154 GCF_002776525.5 Piliocolobus tephrosceles
GTTCTTGTCTTTGGTTCTGTTTATATGCTGGATTACGTTGATTGATTTGCGAATGTTGAACCAGCCTTGCATCCCAGGGATGAAGCCCACTTGATCATGGTGGATAAGCTTTTTGATGTGCTGCTGAATCCGGTTTGCCAGTATTTTATTGAGGATTTTTGCATCGATGTTCATCAGGGAGATTGGTCTAAAATTCTCTTTTTTTGTTGTGTCTCTGCCAGGCTTTGGTATCAGGATGATGTTGGCCTCATAAAATGAGTTAGGGAGGATTCCCTCTTTTTCTATTGATTGGAATAGTTTCAGAAGGAATGGTACCAGCTCCTCCTTGTACCTCTGGTAGAATTCAGCTGTGAATCCATCTGGTCCTGAGCTTTTTTTGGTGGGTAGGCTATTAATTGTTGCCTCAATTTCAGAGCCTGCTATTGGTCTATTCAGGGATTCAACTTCTTCCTGGTTTAGTCTTGGGAGAGTGTAAGTGTCCAGGAAATTATCCATTTCTTCTAGATTTTCTAGTTGATTTGCGTAGAGGTGTTTATAGTATTCTCTGATGGTAGTTTGTATTTCTGTGGGGTCGGTGGTGATATCCCCTTTATCATTTTTTATTGCGTCTATTTGATTCCTCTCTCTTTTCTTCTTTATTATCCTTGCTAGCGGTCTGTCAATTTTGTTGATCTTTTCAAAAAACCAACTCCTGGATTCATTGATTTTTTGGAGGGTTTTTTGTGTCTCTATCTCCTTCAGTTCTGCTCTGATCTTAGTTATTTCTTGCCTTCTGCTAGCTTTTGAATGTGTTTGCTCTTGCCTCTCTAGTTCGTTTAATTGTGATGTTAGAGTGTCAATTTTAGATCTTTCCTGCTTTCTCTTGTGGGCACTTAGTGCTATAAATTTCCCTCTACACACTGCTTTAAATGTGTCCCAGAGATTCTGGTATGTTGTATCTTTGTTCTCATTGGTTTCAAAGAACATCTTTATTTCTGCTTTCATTTCGTTATGTACCCAGTAGTCATTCAGGAGCAGGTTGTTCAGTTTCCATGTAGTTGAGCGGTTTTGATTGAGTTTCTTAGTCCTGAGTTCTAGTTTGATTGCACTGTGGTCTGAGAGACAGTTTGTTATAATTTCTGTTCTTTTACATTTGCTGAGGAGTGCTTTACTTCCAATTATGTGGTCAATTTTGGAATAAGTGTGATGTGGTGCTGAGAAGAATGTATATTCTGTTGACTTGGGGTGGAGAGTTCTATAGATGTCTATTAGGTCCGCTTGGTGCAGAGATGAGTTCAATTCCTGGATATCCTTGTTAACTTTCTGTCTCGATGATCTGTCTAATGTTGACAGTGGAGTGTTGAAGTCTCCCATTATTATTGTATGGGAGTCTAAGTCTCTTTGTAAGTCTCTAAGGACTTGCTTTATGAATCTGGGTGCTCCTGTATTAGGTGCATATATATTTAGGATAGTTAGCTCTTCCTGTTGGATTGATCCCTTTACCATTATGTAATGGCCTTCTTTGTCTCTTTTGATCTTTGATGGTTTAAAGTCTGTTTTATCAGAGACTAGGATTGCAACCCCTGCTTTTTTTTGTTCTCCATTTGCTTGGTAGATCTTCCTCCATCCCTTTATTTTGAGCCTATGTATGTCTCTGCATGTGAGATGGGTCTCCTGAATACAGCAGACTGATGGGTCTTGACTCTTTATCCAGTTTGCCAGTCTGTGTCTTTTAATTGGAGCATTTAGTCCATTTACATTTAAGGTTAATATTGTTATGTGTGAACTTGATCCTGCCATTATGATATTAACTGGTTATTTTGCTCATTAGTTGATGCAGTTTCTTCCTAGCCTCGATGGTCTTTACATTTTGGCATGTTTTTGCAATGGCTGGTACCGGTTGTTCCTTTCCATGTTTAGGGCTTCCTTCAGGGTCTCTTGTAAGGCAGGCCTGGTGGTGACAAAATCTCTAAGCATTTGCTTATCTGTAAAGAATTTTATTTCTCCTTCACTGATGAAACTTAGTTTGGCTGGATATGAAATTCTGGGTTTAAAATTCTTTTCTTTAAGAACGTTGAATATTGGCCCCCACTCTCTTCTGGCTTGTAGAGTTTCTGCCGAGAGATCTGCTGTCAGTCTGATGGGCTTCCCTTTGTGGGTAACCCAACCTTTCTCTCTGGCTGCCCTTAAGATTTTTTCCTTCATTTCAACTTTAGTGAATCTGGCAATTATGTGTCTTGGAGTTGCTCTTCTGGAGGAGTATCTTTGTGGCGTTCTCTGTATTTCCTGAATTTGAATGTTGGCCTGGCCTGCTAGGTTGGGGAAGTTCTCCTGGATGATATCCTGTAGAGTGTTTTCCAATTTGGTTCCATTTTCCCCCTCACTTTCAGGCACCCCAATCAGACGTAGATTTGGTCTTTTGACATAATCCCATACTTCTTGCAGGCTTTGTTCATTTCTTTTTCTTCTTTTTTCTTTTGGTTTCTCTTCTCGCTTCATTTCATTCATTTGATCCTCCATCGCTGATACTCTTTCTTCCAGTTGATCGAGTCGGTTACTGAAGCTTGTGCATTTGTCACGTATTTCTCGTGTCATGGTTTTCATCTCTGTCATTTCGTTTATGACCTTCTCTGCATTAATTAGTCTAGCTGTCAATTCTTCCACTCTTTTTTCAAGATTTTTAGTTTCTTTGCGCTGGGTACGTAATTCCTCCTTTAGCTCTGAGAGGTTTGATGGACTGAAGCCTTCTTCTCTCATCTCATCAAAATCATTCTCTGACCAGCTTTGATCCGTTGCTGGCGATGGGCTGTGCTCCTTTGCAGGAGGAGATGCGCTCTTAGTTTTTGAATTTCCAGCTTTTCTGCCCTGCTTTTTCCCCATCTTTGTGGTTTTATCTGTCTCTGGTCTTTGATGATGGTGATGTACTGATGGGGTTTTGGTATAGGTGACCTTCCTGTTTGATAGTTTTCCTTCTGACAGTCAGGACCCTCAGCTATAGGTCTGTTGGAGATTGCTTGAGGTCCACTCCAGACCCTGTTTGCCTGGGTATCAGCAGCAGAGGTTGCAGAAGACAGAATATTGCTGAACAGCGAGTGCACCTGTCTGATTCTTGCTTTGGAAGCTTCCTCTCAGGGGTGTACTCCACCCTGTGAGGTGTGGGGTGTCAGACTGCCCC
>NW_022311339.1:0-17456 GCF_002776525.5 Piliocolobus tephrosceles
TGGAGAGGATGTGGAGAAATAGGAACACTTTTACACTGTTGGTGGGATTGTAAACTAGTTCAACCATTATGGAAAACAGTATGGCGATTCCTCAAGGATCTAGAACTAGATGTACCATATGACCCAGCCATCCCATTACTGGGTATATACCCAAAGGATCATAAATCATGCTGCTATAAAGACACATGCA
Organism: Piliocolobus tephrosceles; assembly: GCF_002776525.5. Lineage (NCBI taxonomy): Eukaryota > Metazoa > Chordata > Mammalia > Primates > Cercopithecidae > Piliocolobus > Piliocolobus tephrosceles. Next base: position 191 of record NW_022311339.1, read on the forward strand.
CACGTATGTTTATTGCGGCACTATACACAATAGCAAAGACTTGGAATCAACCCAAATGTCCATCAGTGACAGACTGGATTAAGAAAATGTGGCACATATACACCATGGAATACTATGCAGCCATAAAAAAGGATGAGTTTGCGTCCTTTGTAGAGACATGGATGCAGCTGGAAACCATCATTCTTAGCAAACTATCACAAGAACAGAAAACCAAACACCGCATGTTCTCACTTATAGGTGGGAACTGAACGATGAGTTCACTTGGACTCGGGAAGGGGAACATCACACACCAGTGCCTATCATGGGGAAGAGGGAGGGGGGAGGGATTGCATTGGGAGTTATACCTGATGTATATGACGAGTTGATGGGTGCAGCACACCAACATGGCACAAGTATACATATGTAACAAACCTGCACGTTATGCACATGTACCCTAGAACTTAAAGTATAATAATAAAAAAAAAATAGATTTAGGAGAACTGAACCTTTGAAGAATTTTGAGTCTTAACTCTAATTTTTGTCAAAATAAGTTATAGTTGGTTTAAATGCATCTATTCTTAAAAATAAGAACAGAAGAACATCAGTTTTAAGATATTTTAAGAGTTAAGGCTGAGGCTGGGCACAGTGGTTCACACCTGTAATCCCAGCACTTTGCGAGGCCGAGGTGGGAGGATTGCTTGAGCCCAGGCGTGAGATCAGCCTGAGCAACATAGTAAGTCTCTCTCTCTCTCTCTCTTTCTCTCTCTGGATATACGTATACAAATACAAAAAAAAGAGTTAAGGTTTGTATGGAGAGCCATGAAGATAAGAGGTAAAAATTAAAGACTTGATGGACACATGTTTACATCTCCAGCAAGGGGGTTGATGGGAAAGAATGATAGACATAGCTCCATTACTGCTACCTCCTTTTAGGAAGTTGCTTCTGAACATCTAAAGATAACAGTTTTATAATAGCAGAAATGAGTTATTTTTCAGTGTCTAAAACATTACATAACATACATACGTACATACATAAACATGTTCATGAAGTTAAGTGAAGTAGGATATAAAATTGGGCCTAGTGTTTAAAAAAGTACATATATTTACATGAAGGAGAAAACAACTCACCTCCTACTCTTACAGCCTCTGCCAATTTATCATAGCCTAGTTTCTTGAGAGAATAAGCTACATGTCTTCATCTTTTTTTCACTGAGGTTATTATCATCTGGATTCTGCCTTCATCATTGTGCTAAAATTTATCTCCTAGTTGCCAAATCCAGTGGCTCCCCTGTTAGTCCCGAAATTGACCCCTCTGCAGTATTTTGATACTGTTGATTGTTCCCTTGTTGAAACATTCCTCCATTCTTCATGTCCACCAATAAAGAGTTGGTTAAATAAAAATTATAATGTCATTTTATAATAGAATATTCTGTTGTAGACCAAAAAAATGCAGGCAGTCTTTCCATAAGAGCATGTGCAAACTTCTAAGATATATTAAATTAAAAAGTAAGGCATAAAATATTGTGTAATCTGACCCCTTTAGTATACAGTTTAAAAAAATCTATGTCTGTGCTTGGATAGGCTCTTTCAAAGTTGGATTCTTGAATCTTGTCATATTTTTGTTAACTTTCTCCTTTCCATTTTATTTGTTCATTTTGAAGTGTCCATTAATTGGATTTTAGTCCTCTTGTCTTGAGTCTTGTATCTCATGTTATTTATAATTTTTTTTTTACATTTTAAGTTCTGGAATATTTTTATCTTTGAACTTTCAGGAAATTTTCTTTGCACAACTATAACTTTAAGTTTTGTTTTGGTTATTAATCGTTGCTTAACCAATTTTCCCAACACTTAGTGGCATAAAACTGCACATTTGTCTATCTGTCAGTACCATGTGGGTTAACTGGGGATAGCTGGACAATTTTTCTGCTGGTCTCATTTGGCATCTCTCACTGTGCGGTTAGACGGTGTCAGGGACTGGCCGTCTGGATGCTCAGCTGCAGTGGAGTGTCTGAGATGGCTTCTTCACCCACAGGTCTGCTGTCTTGGTGTGTCTTCATGTGGCCTTCCTCTCTGCATAGTGTCTCATCCTCTCGGGCCTCTTCATGTGGCTTGTCTTTCTCCAAGAGGATAGCCAATTGTTATTTTTGGCTTCCAGAAGCACAGAAGTGGAGCTGCCAGGTGTTCTTAAGGCTTAGACCTGGAGCAGGTCCAGTGTCATTTCTACCAAATTCTCTACGTTAAAGTGAGTCTTGGGGCCAACCCAGATTCACTGTGGGATGGGCCTGTCCAAGGACATGGTGACAGGAGGTGTGGCTCATTGGGGACCAAGTCCCAAGATGAACCCTGAGTTCTAAGAACTTTTTCTTCTCTGATTATTCCTTATTCATGTTCTATTTTGTTTTATTCATGTAATACATTCACAAGTGTCTTTATGAAGTGATTCTGATACTCTTTTGTCTTCTCCCTTGCATCTCTTTGTTCTTCAATAAATTTTTTTCTTAGTTTATTTTGGTCTTATTTTTCTTTTTAAAGCCTTTCTTTAAATATGTATTCTGTGTTGCTTATCATTTGCAGTCTTTTTTTTGAGATGGAGTTTCATTCTTGTTGCCCAGGATGGAGTGCAATGGCGTGATCTCGGCTCACCGCAACCTTTGCCTCCTGGGTTCAAGCGATTCTCCTGCCTTAGCCTCCCAACTAGCTGGGATTACAGGCATGTGCCACTACACTTGGCTAATTTTTGTATTTTTAGTAGAGAAGGGATTTCTCCATGTTGGTCAGGCTTGTCTCAAACTCCCAACCTCAAGTGATCCATCCACCTCGGCCTCCCAAAGTGTTGGGATTATAGGCGTGAGCTACCACGCCCAGCCTGTGTTCTTTTTTGAGATTCACTTTTTTTTTTCATTCATATTTGGGAGAGGTACTAAAAGACTGGGAGGCTGGGTGTGGTGGCTCACACCTACAATCTCAGTGCTTTGGGAGACTGAGGTGGGAGGATCACTTGAGCCCAGGAGCTCACGACCAGTTTGGGCAACGTAGTGAGACCCCATATTTACAAAAAAAAAAAAAAAAAAAAAAATAGCCAGATATGGTGACACCCACCTGTAGTCCCAGCTACTTGGGAGGCTGCGCGAGGAGGATCACTTGAGCCTGGGAGGTTGAGGCTGCAGTGAGCTGTGATCATCCCACTGCATTCCTGCATTCCAGTGTGGGTGAAAGAACAAGACCCTGTCTCTAAAATAAAATAAAATAAAATAAAATAAAATAAAATAAAATAAAATAAAATAAAAATAGATAAAAATAAAAAATAATAATTGATTGGGAGTTCTTCATGGCCAAGACTTGGCAACTGATAGCTTTTAGGGGGAATGTATTCTGATTCCTAATTGTTATCCGCTACCTGTCTATCTTATCTCCCTGTGCAATCATAAATGATGGCTGGAACTACTCCATTCCTCTGGAGATGAAATCTACATTTTCTTGCCTGAGGTAGACATGTTTGCTTGGGTTCTGCTTAAGGAGATGGGGGAGAGCAGTGTGTTTCAGGGCCTGGAAAATCTGTTCTCTATATAGGCTTCTGGTTAATGTTTGTTTTCAGTCTTGCCTATCAGTCCCACTCTCAGGGGTACCTGGTGTCTGAGTCTAGAATCTTTCCAGGTTGCTGTGGGACAGATTAGCCTCCTTGTAATTGGTATCCCCCGACCTCCACCTTTGTTTGCTTTGCTCCATTAATTAACCATTTTCCATTTACTGTCATTGTCTAACGTAGGTGAATTCTCTTCTGTTGGTAACCCCATTCCTTTTTTTTGTAATTGTGTGTTTATATAATGTTTATTCTTCACTGTATTTCTAGTGGAGACTCAGGACAAAGAGTAGATGGTGGAAATGTGTTCAGTGTTCAGTTTTTTTCTGTATGACATCTGCAACTTGTGTTTGTCATTGAATATCACTTGGACTTAATGCTTATAGAGCTACCTTGTTTTTCATGATTGTGCCTACAATTCTATGGAGAAATATAATTTGTGAATTACTTGATGAAATTTTCCTAATTTTGAATCATCCTTGCATTCCTATAATAAACACTGTTAGAACGGCTATAGTAATATTCTATTTTTTGCATTTTTACTTCTGTATTAAATAAGATTGAAGTTTTGTTTGTTTCCTTTAAGGCTCTTATTTCATTTCAGTATCAAGGATATGCAGGGCTATCTTGGGAAGATTTACATCTTTCTTCTAAGACCAAGGATGTAGATCTAGTTTATACAATAATTTTCAACTGCAGGAATATTTTGCCCTCCTGTGGGATGTTTGGGAATATCTGGAGACGTTTTTGTGGTCACAGCTGGTCATGGTCAGGAGGTCTTATTGGTATTCTGTGGGTAGAGAGGATGTTACTAAATGTCCCACAACATGCCAGGGGAACCCTCCACAAAGAATTGTCTGGCCCAAGATATCAATATTGCTGAGGCTGACAATCCCTGGTTTAAATAAACATCCAATTTGGAGGCCAAGTCTTTGTCTTTTTCCTTCTTCTGTGTATTGGTCTCCAGATTTTCCACTTCTTCAGTTAGTTTTTGTAACTGTAGATTCTTAAAAGAAATGAACACTTCATCCATACTTGTATGGTATTGTAAAGATGTGTAAAGTTTTCACTTTTTGCATCATATTCACATGTGGCTATATGCCATTTTCTCTTCAAAGTTTTATCTTGATTACTTATCAGAAGCTTGACTGTTTTATTATCTTAGTCTTTTGAAAGAATCCTCCTGTAGTTTTATTTTTTAAATTTAGTGGGTTTTTTTTTCACGTTTTCCTTATGTCTTAATTAATTCCCCTTTTTGTTTATTTTGCTTTTTCTAATTTAGTAGATCAATGTAATTTAAATTGCTTTTTAAACAAACACGTAAGGGTATACATTTTCTTTGGGTGCTGTTTGACTTTATTGCACAAGTTTTAAAATCTATTTTCTAAATACTTTGTATTTTCTAAGTCATTTTATTGCATCCTGTGTTCACATTGCTCTTACTATTAAAACTTTTTATTGTGAGGTATGACATGTATTGAAATTATGTGAAAGGTAAGCTTAGTGTAACATATAGTTAGAGTGAGTGTTTGGGAACTAACACCTAGCCAGCACCAAGGTGAAGAGAAGGCACATTGCTTGCACTACAGAAACTTTCTGCAGGCTGTTTCCCGATCACAGTGCCTCTGTACGCTCATCTTGCCTTATGTTTCTCTAGTGTTATCACTCACGTATGCATCCTTGAACATAGAGTGTAGTGTTGCCTTTTGTTTGATTCGAAAATCATACTATATATTTTTTCAGATCTTTGTTGTGCTCAATATTGTATGTGAAATTTGTTCCTATTGTGTGTAGCTACATTCTTTTGCTTTGCTGTATTTACTCCATTGTTTGAATACACCATACCATTTATCCCCTTGACTAGATACAGACATGTGGGTTGTTTCCAGTGTTATTAGGAACAGCGAATGCTGCTATGATCATTCTTGTCTGTATTTCATGGTACCCCTGTGCCAGCATTTCTCTGGGGCACATACTTAGGGGTTGGATGACTGACACATGAAGATCAATTTCTTCTTTTACCCAAGAGTTATCTAAGAAAAAAAAAACTTTTTAAAAAGTATTTTCGCCGGACATGGTGGCTCACACCTGTAATCCCAACACTTCAGGAGGCCGAGGCGGGCGGATCATGAGGTCAGGAGATCGAGACTGTCCTGGCTAACATGGTGAAACCCCGTCTCTACTAACAATAGAAAAAAATTAGCCGGGCATGATGGTGGGTGCCTGTAGTCCCAGCTACTTGGGAGACTGAAGAATGGCGTGAGCCTGGGAGGCGGAGGTTGCAGTGAGCCGAGATTGTGCCACTGTACTCCAGCCTGGGCGACAGAGTGAGACTCCGTATCCAAAAAAAAGGGCATTTTCAGGTGGCTTTTGAGTTATTTTTAGTGCATCAGTATGGTCAGTGAGTATGGCCTGTGACCTTTCACCTAGATTATCAGCAATCATTTACACTTCACTATTGGTGTTACTGTTGTCTTTGCTTATTGCTACTTCTTGTATTATGTCTCCTGCTCTCTGCACCTCAGGTATATCCCTGAATAATATCCTGGGCTTTTTTTTTTCCTAGAAAGTGTTTGTGTGGGTGTGTATGGAGAGTGTTCCATGAACTTGCTGTTACCGTTTGTTCAACAAATATCTGACTCTGTTTAAAGTACTCCATCCATATCAGTGTGGAGAATCCGGAGGCAAACATACACAGATAGGCTTCCTTTATGGATGGAGCTAGATATAGAATTCTGAGGTCATAATTGAGTTTCTTTCCAGGTCTTTATACCTTTATGTTCTGATATTTATTATTACAGATGAAAAGTCTGATATCTGTCTGATTCTTAGTTCTTTCTGGTAGTTAGGATGATTTTCCCTGTAACTGTAAAGTGTGGGAGTTTTACTTTTTAGTATTCCTTTTTTGTTGTTTTTGTTTTGTTTTGTTTTGTTTTGTTGAGACAGAGTCTTGCTCTGTTGCCCAGGCTGGAGTGTGGAGTGCAGTGGTGTGATCATGGCTTGCTGCATCCTCCACCTCCTGGGCACAAGCAGTCCTCCCACCTCAGCCTCCTGAGTAGCTGGGACTACAGGTGCACATCACCATGTACAGCTAATTTTAAAATTTTTTCTGTGGAGATGAGTTTTTATCATGTTGCCCAGTCTGGTCTTGAACTCCTGGGCTCAAGTGATCCTCCTGCCTTGGCCTCCCAAAGTGTTGGTATTACAGGCATGAGCCACTGTGTCCAGCCTTCAGTATTCCTTTAGGCATTCAGAGCCACTTAATATTCTAATGTCTTTCTTTAGCTCAGCAGTATCTGTCTTCTTTCTTTCTTTTTATTCTCTTCCATTCTCTGGATGAATGTTAGATTTCTATATCTTCTATGTCCCTTAACTATTCTCTTACTTACATCTCTGCTGTTTTTTTCTCCAATCTCCTTTTTTTCTCTCTTCTAAGGGAACATCACAATTTGGTGGTTTTTATTTTTGTTTTTGAGACAGTCTCACTCTGTCACCCAGGCTAGGGAGTAGTGGCGCGATCTTGACTCACTGTAACCTCAGCCTCCTGGGTTCAAGTGATTCTCCTGCCTCAGCCTCCTGAGTAGCTGGGACTACAGGCGTGTGCCATCACGCCTGGCTAATTTTTTGTATTTTTAGTAGAGACAGGGTTTCACCATGTTTTAGCCAGGATGGTCTCTGTCTCCTGACCTCATGATCTGCTTGCCTCTCAAAGTACCGGGATTACAGACTTGAGCCACTGTAAATGCTTTGCTGAGTCAAGTCCATTGTGCTTTGGCCCTTCTACAAGTTTTTTGTTTTGTTTTGTTTTGTTTTTTTTGGGGGGGTCTTATTTTTACCTCCTAGAATTGTCTTTTGCATGGTAATCTGTTTTGTATTTTGTGCATACAGTATCTTTTCAGTTACTGCTAAAAATTCCAATTAGGTTTTAAAATTCTGTTTATTTCCTTCATTAGCAGTGCTTCAGGTCATTTGTGCTTCTTTGACTTGGCACCTTCCTTTCAGGTTGCTAATTTTCTTCAACTCTCTGATGATACATGGTTATCTGTTCATTTATAGATGAGGTATACCTTTGATCAGTATCAGTTATTATGAGTATCTTCAGAATTGTCACTCTTTTCTGCTGTGGCCTCCCCCTCCTGGTTTGCAGACCTGTGCTCTTCCTGTGGCATGAGGATGGAGAGGTGCTGGCCGGTGAGCTTTCCAGCTCCTGAGCTAGCAGGAAGAGGCAGAGTCTGTTACAAGATTTTGCTGCTGCATTGAGTTATATTGAAAACATTCTGTCTTTTCTCTCTGGTTTTGACAGTCATAGTAAGAGACCATCAAGATAGGCTTCCTATTAGCTGAGTGATCCTTACCAACTATAGTTGGGACAAGTGTCGTGAAGAATGGTTCTTCAAACAAAAGTGGTCCCTCCATTATTTGGATTGGGTTTGTGGCTTTCTCAAGCCCAGCAGTCTGATTCCATCTGCTTTGTATCTTCCAGCATGTCCTTATAGTTTTGGTTCACTAAGGATATTCTTTTTATATTTGTTATTTTTCTGCTGCTGCAGCAGACTTACTGTCTTTTATAAAATTATGTCATTTCAGTGGGGTTTTGGAAAGAGGACCAGACCACATCTTGAAATGAAATTAACCTTAAGATTTCACAGCCCTAACTCACTTTTTGTTTTGATTAAATTACTTCCCATTTTTGAGGGGGTAGGCTCTCAGCTTTCTCATGTGTAAAATGAAGGATAGTAACTGGGCTAGTGGTGACAGAACCAGATATATTTGAGAATCACCTCAGATAACTTTTGCAAAACAGATTCTTTGGGTAGGCTTTAAAATTAGCACTTCAAAAATGCTCTTTCGACCACTGATGTAACCAAACTCTTTGCGACTTTGAGGCTGGGTATATATTCTTTAGATACTCAGAATAATTGGATTTGAAATATAACAATGTAGGGAAATGAAGAAGGGACGAATTACATTTTGGAAGCTGCTGCCTGCTTCTTTTTTCCATTTAGTTTTTAGAAGACAAAGAATGTCTAAAGAGATGCAGATTTAAAGGAAATATAAGTTAATTCTGCATGGAAATGTTTGTCTACATGACATTCTCCAGCTGGCTAATCCAGAGGAGTTCTCATACCCTCTGCGATCAGGGGTTTGTTTTTCTTGAGAATTATTCCAGCAGAGTATCTAATAACAGATGCTTAGATACTCCTGAGACCTTTGTTGGTCTTGATTTCTGGATCCTAGTTTCTTGATCTTTTACATATTCTGGGTTCTAACCTGAACTGGCCTGGTTAAAGATGCATTTATATGCTGTGTCCTGGCCAGGAAGCTTGTCTTTTGAACTTTGACCAAACTGGGTATGAAGGCACTTCCTAAAAATTCATTAGGTTCATTTCTGAACTTGATAATTGTAATTTGTGTTAATTGGTAAATTGTGTCTTTTAGAGAGATATTTGATAGTAAATTACATGTTTCTTGAAAGAAAATTTGCTTTATAGTGAGGTGGTAATCATGTCATAATTCTTAGTTTTGGGAAGTGTCTATTATAAGTAACACATCTGACCTATTAAAATGTAAGACAATTGAATTTATGTGGTGATTCAGGCTTTTCAAAGTTAAAAAGGTAGCTATTTTAAGGAATTGATAGTTAGGGAGATTTATTTTAAACAAAATAAGCCTTTGATTTTATGCACATAGCCATATAAGTAAAATGTTTCCTTATTTTAAATTAGATTATGTTTTAATTTTTTTTTCAGTTTTGCTTTGTATTTGACTGATTGCTTTTCTTAATTCCTAAGGCACCCATTAAGTTGAATTGTTCAATATTGTTTCATTTTTAAAAGCTGAGAACTGTTCTTTGTCAAATCAATATTGGATTTCAAAATGAACATTTTTAATTTTAATAAGCTCTCTGGTAGTGGGACTGCAGTGACAGATGGTTGAGAGTTTGTCCCTAAAGCTGTGACACCAGTCTTCTAATGTACTCAGCCTGTGCATACTTGTTCTGTGTAGCCCTGCTAGATTCTTTCTCTATTTCAGAATGGGACAACAGAAGAAGTGACTTCAAAAGAAAAGGAAGAAGAAGAAATGGCTGAAGTAGGTATTTTATATAAGAATAACATTTCGTCTGGGCGAGGTGGCTCACACCTGTAATCCCAGCACTTTGGGAGGCCAAGGCGGGCGGATCACCTGAGGTCAGGAGTTCGAGACCAGCCTGGCCAACGTGGTGAAACTCTGTCTCTACCAAAAGCACAAAAATGAGCCAGGCATGGTGGTGGGCACCTGTAATCCCAGCTACCCGGGAGACTGAGGCAGGAGAATCACTTGAACCCTGGAGGTGGAGGTTGCAGTGAGCCAAGGTCGTGCCACTGCACTCCAGTCTAGGTGACAAGAGAGAGACTGTCTTAAAAACAAATAAAATAAAATAAATTAAAAATATCTTCATTTTTGAACATTTGAGTAATTCTCTTATCTCCTTTATAAACTACTACTAATGTGGAATAATTGAAAGCGCATTGTATTTGGAATGGAATGTAATTTATAAATTTTGTCTTTACCTCTAACTCATGATATGCCTTTGAGCAAACTGTTTTATCTGAATTCTTGTATTTGATTTTCTGGAAAACAAAAGCTCTTAACTTTTAGCAATATAAATTATATTTAATACTAATCAGTACTTAAGCTGTATTTGGTTAGTTTTTGGAAGAGGAACTACTGAGTTTTAAAAATTTTGTGTTTCCATAGAAGGAGAGTTTGAGAATATTTTAGGTACTACTTGCCAGAAGTAGTGAAACTGTCTCTCTTTGAAAAATTGTCAAAGAAATTTGTCTTAGTCTGTTTTATAGTGTTGTAACAGAATAGCAGAGAGTGAGTAATTTATAAAGAACAGTCATTTATTTTCTGACAGTTCTGGAGTCTGGGAAATCCAAGATGAAAATATCAATATTTGGTGTCTCAGGGTCTTCTTGTTGCATCCTCATGTGGTAGCAGGCAGAAGGGCAGGAGAGCAAGCTAGTCCAATGGGCGAAGCCTCATTCGTAAGGGACTTAATCCCATTAAGGAGGCAGGAGCCCTCTTGGCCTAATCACCTCTTCAAAGTCCTACCTATTAATATCATCACATTGGCAACACTTGAATTTTGGAGGGAATACATTCCAACAGTAGCAAATTTAGTAGAGCAAATTCCAAAGACATTGAGCCTAGGCCAGTTGTCAGTCATGGGTATAATTTTAGAGGTTTTCAGGCTCTGAAGCTTTGCATTTAAATTCAAACCTCACAACAAAGATCTATGTCTCTTCTTTGACCAAATAGAAGGTATGTGAATTCCATGATATTGATTGTTTTAAAAGACTTTTTCTGTTTGGGGTCTTATAATTTAGACTTTCATTTTCTTGGTTTGGAAATTATTAATTTAAAATATACTTTAGAGTGCTTCTGAACTAAAGAAGTAGTGTTGTAGGATTGTTTTTGCTTGCTTGTTTTTTGAGACAGGGTTTCACTGTCACCCAGGCTGGAGTGCAGTAGCACGGGCACGGCTCACTGTAACCTTGAACTCAAGTGATCCTTCTGAGTATCTGGGACTACAGGTGGGTGCCCCACATCCAGCTAATTTATTTTTTATTTTTTAATTTTTGTAGAGTTTGAGTCTCGCTCTGTTGCCCAGGCTGGTCTTGAACTCCTGGCCTCAAGTGATCCACCACTTCAGCCTCCCAAAGTGCTGGGATTACAGGCATGTGCCACTGTGCCTGGCTCTAGGCTTGTTTTATGATCCTGGGAGTAAAATACTTCTTAAAATTGTCTAATTAGAATGAGAGTTTGTTTTAATGTTTTTATGCAGTTTATTTTAGGTGGAATAAACTGCATGAAAACATTAAACCTCTTCCTTGCGTCAGGCAGCCATTTTACCAAGGTTCACGAACCCTTTCATTTTCCCTTCACAAGATAATAAACATGTGACTGCAACTTTGAGGGAAATCTAGAAAGGCAGGAGACTGGACTTTGGAGATGTCAGATTAGGACAGGTGAAAAGCAGATATTCTAGGCTCCTAAAATAACGTGGAAACAGGCCCAGAACAACCTTGGACCTGGTGTGTTTGGGTTCATTGGATACGTTTCTTTTGAGAAGGAAGGTTGATGTGTTAAGTCATGGAAAGCAAGATTGGCCAGAAAAGGCAGATGGTTAAAAGTCTTGAATTCAAGACAGGCATGTTTCTATTTGGTGTGATTGTTGATAGGAAGGCCTTTATCAGGGAATCTTGTGCTGAGAATATTGTTTTAGAAACATATGTTGAATTCTGTTTGGGATGTACTGATTAATATTTATGTGGAGAAATTTTGTGGATGGGAACATGACTGAGGTTGAAGGTACAGGTGGAAATACAGGCCAAAGGCATTTGTGAGCATTATGAGGAAAACAAGTGTAGGATGGAAGATCAGGGCTGAAAGGTGCACACAGGGAGAAGGGAGCTCCATGAAGTACAGAGTCATGGGCAGAATTTGAGTGGAGGTAGACAGTAATCTGATATAGAAGTCAGTGAATTAGCCAGCTTGGGGAAAAAAATGGAGATAAATATAAATTACTCCTTTAGAGATTTTGGCAATTGAAGTAGAAAGATAAGGTAATTGAACAAAGTTAGGATTTAAACAATTCTGCATGTATTTGTATATATGTAAGAACATAGTATGGGAATGGAGGCCCCAGAATGATGTGAATAAAGATGTTGTTCTGGGAGGTATTATTCAAATTATCTTTAAATTATTATTATTTTTTGAGATAAGGTCTCTGTGACCCAGGCTGGAGTGCAGTGGCATGATCATAACTTACTGCAGCCTCAAACTCCTTGGCCCAAATGATTCTTCTATTTCAGCCTTCTGAGCACCTGAGATAAAATTCTTTCTCTAACTTACATTTTAGTTATTAATGTCAATAGATGCTTACTTGGAACCATAAACTTGGAAATTAGGGGAAAGCACCAAATGTCTCCAGAGATAACAACTAAAATTAATTGAAATTAACCTTTCAATATAAGTTCTTCTGGTCTTTTTCTGTGCTTATTTCAGCATAATTGAAATTCTTTCTATTCCTTTGTGTATTCCATTTTTCATTTCAAAGTTTTTTGATACAGGAGAAATTATGCTATGTTGGTATTTCGGTGGCCTCTTAATAGTTAATGGAGTTAACTGTTTTGCTATTTTTGCACAAGCAGATTTTGTGTTTTAATGGTTGCAAGGTTGAAATAGGTATCCTTATGCCTAAATTTGTGTTTACATCTTAGACTGGTTTCTTGGAATACAATTCTAGAAGTTGAGTTTCTGGAACAAACTATGGACAGTTAAGGTTCTTGACACCTGCCGCTAAACTGTTTAAAAGGTGCCTCTTAAGAGGAGATTTAAAAGATGGCTTGGCCGGGTGTGGTGTCTCGCGCTGGTAATCCCAGCACTTCGGGAGGCTGAGGTGGGCGGATCACCTGAGGACAGTAGTTTGAGACTAGACTGGCCAACATGGTGAAACCCTGTCTCTACTAAAAGTACAAAGAAATTACCTGGGCTTGGTGGTGTACATCTGTAATCCCAGCTACTCAGGAGACTGGGGCATGAGAATCACTTGAACCTGGGAGGCAGAGTTTGCAGTGAGCAAAGATTGCCCCACTATACTCCCGCCTGGGTGACAGAGTGAGACTCTATCTTAAAAAAATAAAATAAATTGAATAAAGAAGTAAATAAATAAATGATTGTTTATTTTGTTATAGTTGTGACTTTGTAAAGCTTTTAAATCTCCTTTACCCAGAGTCTAGCTTTTAAATAAAATATAGGATATAAAAGGTGAGAGCCTCTTGAATGGAATGTGGGGCTTTTTCTCTCTCCCCATAGGATAGATATATTCTGTTTATTGTCCCCCATTGAGTCAAGAATAATTTAACTTTCGGCATAAGAAACTGCTGAAGAAAAATAGGTTGAATAAGCTAACATTTTTCTTCTTTTTGCAGGATATAGAAGACTTAGATCATTATGAGATGAAAGAAGAGCCTATTAGTGGGAAAAAGTTGGAGGATGAAGGAATTGAAAAAGAAAATTGGGCAATATTAGAGAAAATTAGGAAGACTGAAAGGCAAGACCATTTAAATGTGTAATTGTGTATAAATATCTGGAGCCTGGACTTTTTGGTCAAGTAATTATAGTTAATACCAGGCAATTCATGAACATGACGATCTCAGCTGCTCTCCTCCTCCATTCCTGCTTTAGTGGTGGATTCAGTCATTTGCTTATTGATTTTGAGACAGGATCTTGCCCTGTCGCCTGGGCTAGAGTGCGGTGGCACAATCATAGTTCACTGTAGCCTTTATCTCCCAGGCTCCAGTGGTCCTCCTGCCTCCAGTGGTCCTCCTGCCTCCAGTGGTCCTCCTGCCTCAGCCTCCCAAGTGTCTCAGACTATAGGTATGTGGCACCACACCAGGCTAATTTTTTTGATTTTTAGTAGAAATGAGGTCTCACTATGTTGACGATGCTGGTCTTAAACACCTGAGTTCAAACAGTCCTCTTACCTCGGCCTCTGCAAGTGCTGGGATTACAGACATGAGCCACCATGCCCAGTCACAGTCATATGTTTTGCTGCCCAAGGTTATCTTTCTCGTCTATGAATAGCCACTTTTTATCCTGTTCATCTGCTCTTCACATCCTGAACCACCTGCTGATCCCTGTATATGCCCCTTTCCAGCTGTGTATGCTGTTTTCTCTGCTGACCTTCCTTCTGTGGAATTCAAATTCATTCTCTCCTACAAAACACAACTCAAATTATTTCTCCTTCATGAAGCTGACTTTGATCCATCCTGCTCTGACCAAACCAAAAGTAATGTTTCTCTTTTGACTTAATATCTCTTTTATTTAAAGTGGCAGGATGGGAAAGGAACACTGAGTTTGGTGACAGACACACCTCGGATGGTTTCACTTTGCTCAACTCTAAAATATGGTTAGACAGTACATACCTTTTGGGTGATTGCTATGAAAAATAAATGAGAATTATCTGTGTGTATACATAAAATACTTAGACAGAGTAGGGAAACATCAAATGATTGTCTGAACACTTACTGCTTCCTGCCTGGTATTAGAGCTATTTACTAACTCCATGAAAGCTGAGGACCAGTTACTTTGTATTGGGCACAGGTTCTCCAAAACAGAGAATGAATTGTTAGGCAAGTAGATGCCAAATGTTGAAATCAGATAGATAACTCTCCCTCCTTCAATCTTGTTTATATATTGCTTTAATTGGTAATTTTTCATAGAGCAAAGAAATTTAGTCAATCCCCCATATCTTGATTATTTAAAAAACTAAAACTATAGCATTTGAATTAATGTTACTGTACTTTTTGTGTTTTGTGATCGATTCCAGTTTGAGTTATCTTCAAAACAAGTATAAATTATTGAACACGTTTGCATGACCGATACTATGCTAAGTACGTTATAGATCTTTTCATTTAGTCTTCATAGCCACTGTGTGAAATAGGTGCTCTTTATATTTTAGAGATAGGAAAAACTTCTCATATTTTATAGATATGAAATAAGTTCATGATTACATAACTAAGAAGTAATATCTTCGTAAACTAGATTTTTTTTTCTCCTTCAAAGTATAGTATAGTGCTGTCATTAAAACCTTTAGTTTCACATGACCAAAGAGTGGTTCCATTTCTATTTAGTGGTAGGATAAGATATCGACGTGTTTTCATCTTTATAGAAGTCCCTGCACTGAAAAACTGAAATGAGTTGCATGTAGGCACACATGGTTCTCAGTGTCTTAATGGGTAAACTAGACCATCTGTGCAATATTCTTGCTTGTAGTCTTATGAATGGAAGTCTATTCTAGTTAATGATTTGTTACCTTGAGTGTCTTCTAGTATTTTCAAAAATCGCTGGGGTTTGGAATAGACTCATACTGAATGCTGTGCTATCGTGGAGTCCATGATGGTCTGAACATGTTGGGTAGAGTTTTTCAGATGATAAAAATTAGGAAATGAACCAGACTTTTGTCTAGTTTTATAATCTCTTGAGACTTCGTAATGCTTCATTTAATTGGACTGTTTTTTTAGTTCTTAAAATATTGAGTGGTAATCCATTTTTATTGTAATTTCTCTCTCTCTCTCTTTTTTTTTCTTTTGAGATGGAATCTTGCTCTGTGGCCCAGGCCAGAGTGCAGTGGTGCCATCTCAGCTCACTACTGCCTCCACCTTCTGGGTTCAAGTGATTCTCTTTGCCTCAGCTTCCCGAGTAACTGAAATGAGTTGCATGTAGGCACACAGGCGCATGCAACCAGGCCCAGCCAACTTTTGTATTTTTTTAGTGGAGATGGGGTTTCATCCTGATGGCCAGGCTGGTTTCAAACTCCCGGCCTCAAGTGATCCACCCTCCTCAGCCTCCCAAAGTGCTGGGATTACAAGTGTGAGCCGCCTGCCTGGCTACTGTAATCTTTTAGAGCAGGTTGAAATACCTTAAATCTTTAAATTAGTTGGCTCAGTAGACCCTGGTAAACAGTGGCTTTTGTGTTTCAGGCTGCAGTGTCTGGGTCAGTGCAAGCTTCAGATAGACTTATGAAAGAACTCAGGAACATATATAGATCACAGAGTCATAAGACAGGTAAGGATCTCTAAATCCCTGCTCTTATTGTTCTTTTGTTCTTTTCTGTTGTCAGATCATAAATGTCATTTCTTAAAACTGGACAGAAATGGAAATGTTTACTAGCCTTATTTTGTGAACCTCAAATGCAATCAAGTTCCAAAAGATGTAGGGCGCAAGATAGGATGAGTTTGCTTGTTTTTTGGATTTAAAGAAGTTGTTTTTGTAGGTCCATCGGAATTTTTTTGTCATCTTCCTGATAGAGTGAACATTTACATGATTTTTATCTTCTGGCAAAAAGCTTGAACAATATTGCCTGGTAAGTAAATAAGAGTAATACATTTCATTATACAGAGAATGACTGCCAAGTTGATTTTTGTGATTTTTCCCCCCAGTTTTGAAAGCAACATAATCAACTCTTATTGTGGAGGTAGTTATGTTATTACTTTAAAAATATATAGGTGGAGTACACCTGTAGTCCCAGCTACTAGAGGTGGTGGGAGGCTGAGGCAGGAAGATCTTTTGAGCTTGGAGAAGTCAAGGCTGCAATGAGCTGTGATTGCACCATTATATTCCAGCCTGGGTGACAGAGTGAGACACCCTGTCTCTTAAAAAAAAAGGGGGTGTTGGGGGTGGGATTCATATTGGACATGTATATATAGGACAGTTTTAGAAAAATATCAATTTTTTAGTGATTTAGCTTTTGATAGTTCCGTCCATGGCAAATTTTTCTCCTTGAACACCTTGG
Source organism: Piliocolobus tephrosceles (assembly GCF_002776525.5). Lineage (NCBI taxonomy): Eukaryota > Metazoa > Chordata > Mammalia > Primates > Cercopithecidae > Piliocolobus > Piliocolobus tephrosceles. The sequence continues at coordinate 17,095 of NW_022311339.1, forward strand.
CTTATAATACAAGTTAAGGAAAGCATAGTAAACTTTTTTTGAATTCTTGAGAACATTATATACATGTGACTGTTTTCCTTTAGAATGACTGCAAACTCTGATCCCCCTTATTAGATTAGATTTAGGCTATTATGATCTCTTTGGGACATTTATTCTAAAGGAGCTCGAAGCTATAATGGCCTCTATTTTTCCTGGGGATATACAGCAGCTTAAGATCTTCTCTTTCTGGAACTTACCCTAGGTGCTTTATTTTAACTTTCAGATTGGTTCATTTTTTTTTTATTTTTTATTTTTTATTTTTTATTATACTTTAAGTTCTAGGGTACATGTGCATAATGTGCAGGTTTGTTACATATGTATAC
>NW_022311343.1:0-1105 GCF_002776525.5 Piliocolobus tephrosceles
AGCCACCACGTCCAGCTAATTTTTGTATTTTTAGTAGAGACGGGATTTCACCATGTTGACCAGGCTGGTTTGAACTCCTGGCCTCGTGATCCGCCCGCCTCGGCCTCTCAAAGCGCTGGGATTACAGGTGTGAGCCACCGCGCCCGGCCTAATTTTTGTATTTTTAGTGGAGACGGAGTTTCGCCATGTTGGCCAGGCTGGTCTCGAACTCCTGACCTCAGGTGATCCACCCACTTCGGCCTCCTAAAGTGCCAGGATTACAGGCGTGAGCTACGGCGCCGGAGCGGGCGTCTGCGTTTCACCAGATGGCTGCAAGTCCGTTGCCGCTCCCCACTTCCCTCACCCCCTCCCCACCAGACCCCCAAGGCGGCGGGGACGGTGGGAAAGGAGCCACCGGGGCGGCTCCCTCCCACAGCACTGCTCTTGCCCAGGGCTGGGACAAACAGGCCGCCGAGTCCACAAGAGAACGGAGCGCGCGGAAGCCAGGGCTGATCAGAATGACGCAGGCCTCTTTAGCAGCACCAGCGCCACCACGTCCCTGCTCCGGGCTCCTTTCATATTGAATGAAAAGCGGGAAGTGGGTCAGTGACCAAAGAATTTCCTACTTTTTACTCTCCACGCCAGTGCCTTGTGGGAATACAATCCTAATCTACAAAAAGCCCATCAAGGGCCAGTGACGTGCCAGGCCGGCCGGGGCCTGTGGGGAAGATGGAGATGAAACTGAAGGGCCCTTGACCTTCTAGGCACCGATCTCCGTCAGAGGAGGGGAAGGGAGCAGAAGGGAGGGGACGCTCCAATGGGATATCTTCCACCGGCCACCGCATTACCGAACAGCCCTGCCTTGTCCCGCCTTGAAGTCTTCACCATGCTGCTGGGTTACCCGGTCTAGATTCTCACCTCCAAGCCCCATCCCATCCAGAAGGCCTGCATATGCAGCAGGCTGTAGTCCCCATCCTCCACCCACACAAAATTTCCGACTGGCTAGTGACTGAGGCCCTTCTGTGTCTACCCCGTGTAATGTGTAATGTAAAGGTACAAGCTGTTTCTCTTTATCTGAACCGAAAGGATTCCTGCAGTGGGGAGAGGAGGAGCCACTCTCTAAATG
>NW_022311345.1:0-2037 GCF_002776525.5 Piliocolobus tephrosceles
CTAAAACATAACCTACTGCTACCCTAACCCTAACAATAACATTAAACGATCATTCTAAATTTAATGATAATTCTAACACCGTGTCCTATCTATAACACCAACAGAACCACAACCACAAGCCCAATGAAAACATGAACACTAACACTAAATTTCAACCATAACACTAACACCTAACACTAGTTCTAGGTCCTAAAGATAAATCTAACCCTGAATTTTAATCCATACCCTCTAACCCTACCCAAAACCTTACTCTGTTGGATAGCCTAAATATAATCATTACCCTAAATACTAACCCTAACACTTAACCCTAAATCTAACCTTGAAACCCTAACCCAAAGCCAATCTTTTCTTTTTAAAAGTAATCCTGACGCTAACAATAAAACATTGAAAAAGAAAACCTAAGCATGAGCTGAAGACATAACCCTAAATATGACACTAATCCTCACTGTAAACTCACAAAAGCTGAATTTTAACACGAAAAGTAACCTAACTCTGAACCCATCTCTAAAAATAAGCCAACACCATAATTCTAAACATAAAGCCTAAAACCTAAACATAATACCAATCCTCAATCATAAACTATAATCATAACCAACAGTCCTAACCATAAACCAAAACCATAACCCTAAATGCTAAAGTGAACCTTAGTCCCTAACAGTCAAAATGATACAAACGCTAATACCTAACCCTAACCCTAAACCCTAATTCTAGCCGTAACCTATCCCTAATCCCTACCACAAATCCTACACCTAATTTCAACCCTAACACAGACCCCAAAAATATGCCCGAATGGTAAGCCTAACTCTAGCTCTAATACCAACCCGAAATGTACACCCTAACAGTAAGTCAAACCTAATCTTTCCCACTAATCTTAAAGCTGTTAGCCGTAACCCTCGCCCTACATGAACACCAACCTCAAACGTAAACATGAACATTAACTTACACTAAATAGAGAATCCTAAGTCGAAATCTTAACCCTAATTATAAAACAAACCCTAAGCAATATCCTAAGCATTGGCCAAACCATAAACCTTAACTCTAACACAAACACCTAATCCCAAGCCCTACTCTAATGTTAACCCTAACACTACCGCAATCCTAATCATTAGCCAAAAACTTTAACTATCATCCTAACCCTAACTGAAACATAACCAGCAACCTATGTAAAGCCCTAACCTAACACCAAACCCTAACCCTAAATTTTTAACAGTAAACCAAATATGACCCTAACAATAGACATAAAACGTATCTGAATTTTATCCTTCATACTGAATCCTAAACTTAACCCTAACACAAACCCTAATGAGAATCCTTACCTTACCACACAAACTTAACCCTAATTCTATCTATGAATCCCTAAATCACAAAAACACTGAAGGTTACTTTAACTGCATCCCATAACCCTAAAACTCACACTAAACACTAACCCTAATACCCTTTTCCTAACAGCAAAACTAACATAATTCTAACATAGTCGTAACTTTGGCAACCTAAAAATAACTCTTACTCTAAATACAGAATCTAATCATAACCTAACCGCAAATCATAAATGTTAACCCTTATCACTAACCCTAGTCCTAAAGCAAAACCTGTAATACTAATTAAACCCAAATGTTAAACCTAAACCCAATCTTACCTCCTGACTCCAGAAAAGCCTTAATACTAACACTAACCACAAATGTGAACCCTTAACCTTAACACTAAATAAAACCCTAACACTAAACCGTATCCCTAATCCGAAACTCTAAACCCAACCGAAAGTGTGACCTTAACTGTGACCATTAACCGCAACCTTAACAAAAACCCCGCAATATCAGTCACTCTAAGCTTAAATCGAAATCCTTAACCGTGTGCCCAACACTGACACTGACATCTAACCACAAATGCTGTACACTAACCTTAACAACAACCCTAAACCCTAACCCTGAACCCCAAACCCTAACCGTAAGCATAAGCCTAATTTTATTTCTCAAAAAAGCAAGAGGCTGGAATCTTTCCCCCTGCCCTGGAAGCCACAGATGCAGGGCAGCTGGGGTT
>NW_022311346.1:0-1347 GCF_002776525.5 Piliocolobus tephrosceles
GATCCTGATGCATGTTCAAGTTTGTGAACCACTGACCAGATGCAAAGGGAAAAATGGTGGCAGATGGAGTGGCCAGGACTGTAGAGGTTGGTGTTAACACCTTCCTCAGATGTCTCCCTGAGACACAGTGCCTTGGACATGCCTGGATATTTTTTGGGTCTCAGAAAGCAACACTCAGCTCTAATCACGGTTTCTTTAGGTTTCTGTTTTGGGATTTGGGTAGTAAGAAGCACATGAAAGAGTTCAACACAACATCGGGTCCAGGACTTATTATCCATTTCACTGAGTCTCTAGCATGGCTCAGAGTGGACATTGAGTACACACCACATAACTAGCAAATGTTGAAATCTGAAAGATAATGATCTTGTTCATTCAAAGACTGTCATCAAAGGCTCTCAAGATTGGAAGGGACATAAAAGATCACCCGGTCCAATTAACTTTCACTGATTGAAAGTTTGTCAGCCTGGGTCAGCTAGATTTTGCTTAAATACCTGGAAAGGTGAGCATCTCACCACCTTCTAAAGGAGCCCAGTCCTTTTCCAGACAACTGAGGTCTTGAAAAGCTTTTAGTTACACAAAACTAAAATGACTTCCTAATAGAACTTCCAGCTTCTGATCTCGACTTCAGCTTCTGGAAGCATGCATAACAAGTGTGGTCCCTCTCTCCAGTGAGATCCCTTCAGGGACTTAGAGACAAGCCTTGTACTTTGCTGAATCTTCTCCAGGCTAAGTTGCACCCCTGCCCCAACAATTTTCTTAAATTACCTACAAGGTTCTATACCCCTACTTATTTTTTTATAGCTGTTATCAAGTATCCCCAATCCTCCTCTTTTCCATGTTCCAAATCCAAATAAATAACACAGCAGTAGGATTTGTTCACCTCTCCATTCAAAGGGCAACCCTGCCCCCAAAACTGCCCCCTCTGTCCTCACCTAGCTGAGGGTCAGCAGCTCCTTGGAGGATTTTGTCCTCAGGCACCTCAGCAGGTCCTCAGAGTCTAAGGCATTGTTCCCACAGAAATGTGCAACCACCTGCAGCTAATTTCAGAGAAGGACCAGGTCAGAGCATGATATTGAAAGCATCTAGGAAAATGAAAGCTGGAAAATGCCCTCCAATCAGCCACAGGTTGGTCCTCCATATATGAGTCCATCCTGCTACCCCTGCCTAGCCCGATGCCCCATAACGGAAGGTGCACGTGGCACACAGGTTGCCACTGCATCACCCTCACTCTCTTGCCTGCCTCACCTTGTCATCTTTAGCAAACACCACATCTGGGGATGGGTGTTTGTCAGTCTGTGGCCTGCCTGTCAACAGGACACTCCATCCCTTGGAACAGGATCCTGACCC
>NW_022311347.1:0-1229 GCF_002776525.5 Piliocolobus tephrosceles
TCTGTGACTCAGATTTCTCTGATGTAAAATAAACAAATTGGACTGGACAATGGCACTGGTCATTTATTCCACATTTTACAAAACAGTTTTTAGAATAAAAAGCATAAGTCCTTGGGGATTCTGAAATAGGTTACATTTGACAAGTGATTTAATCTTCTGTGAGACTTGATTCATAAACTCCACAAAGGGAGTAAGGAGATAATGACATAATAAACATATATTGAATGCATTTTTAGTAAGTTCTCTCACTTAGTTCTCATAGAAACCTTAAAATAGTACTATTGTCAGCCCAATATTTAATCTAAGATTTGAATACAGTATCCAATTTGCTAACTTATCAGAAGTCCTAAACATCAATTCACCTTCTTTCTTGCACCAAAGTAATTTTTTTGACATTTTCATATATCAATTTTTTTTTTCTCAACTATAATTTTGGATTTATGTACAGGTACACAGATACCACCTTATTTTTCATGTTTACCTTGAAGGGTAGAAAACAAATTCATGTTTTATAAATGTGGTATAAAACTCCATATCTTCTCATGGTGTCATGTAACACTAAACCAACTGTAACAAGGTAGTGCAAGCTTTAAACATCCAATGAAGAATAAATCTGAGCCAACACCTTGATGACATGGGAATGTGCTGATACCATGTTAAACTGACGTGGCAGCAATCCAAGGGACTAAGCACATGTTTATTCAAATTAAAAATTAAAAAGGACAAAAGGTGTGGATTTTCTGGACTACATCACAGAATATTTGTCTGGTGAAACCGTAATACAGATTTGAGTGAAGGGGATTTTTCAATAGATAACAAGTAATTCTTTATGGTAATTTGAGAAAGTATGAGAACACATGAGAAAAGCTTGGTAATTTAAGATTTACTTTTCTAAAACCATGTGGACAAAGATTAAATGTTATGCTTGCATTCTGAGCATTATAAATACAAAACATACAATGTTACAAACTGATCTCCCTGCCTGACCTGGGTTTAGATATTGAATATTTCCCATTTTATAGAAAGAAACTTTCAAAATTTTGTCAATACTTAAGTATATACTATTATTCCTCACCAAAATCTTCATGAAATTTAAAAGGCTACTACTAAAAGTAGTTTTTTTTCTTCCTCAAATATGCTAAAACATGTGAGCTTGGATTAACCTTCAGATTTTCAAGGCATGAAAGATACACAAATAGAGTACCCAAGAATATGTTTTAACACATTTA
>NW_022311348.1:0-15930 GCF_002776525.5 Piliocolobus tephrosceles
CTTTATTCTACCCTTCCTCCAGCACAGGAAAATATACTACATTTGATAAATTAGCTGGATATTTTAAAGTGCTAAAGATAAAACTTCTTTGTGCTCAATGGCCTCTTGGCTTCCAAAACATATGTAAAGATATTTTATTTGCTGTACTTAAATGAATGCATAATTATGAAAACTAAAAGACCTAAATAATTTATACATATTATAAGTATTTAAGTTGTGCAATAAATGTAAGTTGATTAAGCATGGTGGAAGTCTCTTGGGAGTCTCAATTATGGGTCTCAATTTTGAAGAAAATATTGTGTAACATATTGACTGAAAACTATGTATCTATATCAAATATATTCCCAATATTCAATATTAAATATGCAACTTCTAGGACAAAATTTCCTTATGACTTCAACAGGTAGTATACACATATTTAGTTAATTTGGAATAAACTGTACTCAGCATTTGAAGAATATATGTACCATGAAATTTAACAAATATTTTGAAAAGTAAAAACAAATTTCAAAATTTGGTACTAAACTTTCCCAAACTTCACTAAAACTTGAAATTTATGGAAACTGACTAATCTTCTAATTGTGTTAAGATAACCAGATTTCTTAAGTCCCACAGAAGTTAAATTTATGCTAGTATATCCTATGAATGCAAATGGAAAAATGACATTTGCAATGCAGTGATTTGTAATATGACAGATATAGTACCTTTTTATAATTAATGTTTGAGGTTCTCATCTTTAAGCAGCCTTTTCTCTTTTTTTCCTGATAAAATCAATATTTCCTTCTTGGTATTTCTATACTACTTTTTCGAATATTCCATACAATTTGTTTATTAATCTAGACACATATCTAGAGAGAAAGAATATCCTGTATTGCTGGACGAGAGACAGTATGGTGTCCAGCACAATATCCAGGTCATAATAGAAACTCAGGAAAAATTAGTTGCCAGGCTGTGCCCATTAAGTTCCGTGCTTCCAGAATACAAGCACAGAATTAAGCTCATTGCAATTTCATTGTTAGTTGTTAGGAGAATTTGTCTTAAATCTCATGCTTAGATGCATGTGTCACCAGTATTTCTGTGTTTTCATGGACACTATCTGGTCTTTCAGGAACTAACTACAATTTAAAAAACATATGGTCATAACTGGTGAATTATAAAACATAGTAACCTCAAATGTAAATATTTGACCTCATAGGGGTATAAAAGACCATTTATCAGAGAAGAGGGCAGTTTCTCTATGACTGATATATTTCATGCACATATTGGTGGCTCACAAACAAAGATGAAGCCCATTCTTTGTAAGTATGAGAGATTACTGGGAACTTTGAATTTCTCCAACTGCTCCATGCTTTCTTTTTTCTATTATATTGTATCCTTCACTTTTATTAGAGTGTATGTGAATATACAGAAATAATTGTTGCAGTGAAAGTGGCAGAACTTTTGCAACAACTCCAGATTTAATTTGAATATGACTAATCCTTTGTTTTGGAGAAGTAAAGAGAAGAACAGGGAGAATGAATCCTCTCTAATGCCAGGTTGCCTCTTGAGCCACCCTGATTTGAGGTTGCCCAAGCACTGTGATCAATTAAGGAAAATTGGATGTAGAGGTAACAAATCCAGTATCAGGGGAGATAGCAAAATTGGGAAAGAACAAGATACAAGTGAAGGGAAAAGCACAATCCCCAAATTGTTCCTTGGCTGAAAAAAAAAAAAAGGAAAGAAGAAAAAAAACTATATTATTGAAAGTCAAAATATAGCCAAATGTGTTCAAAACTCTAGAATCTGTCTTCTTGAAGTTATTTATGAACCAAGTTAGGAAATAAAATGTTGCTCTGATGAAATATTGTAAAAGTATCACAACTAATTCCACTTCTCATTACTCAAAGCATTCTAAAGATATTCTAAAGGGTTCTGAACAGGTAACTTTTGAGATTACAGGTTATTTTGTCAAGGAATTGACTCATATTGTGGACAGATACAGACAGCTCCCAGAGTACTTTTATTGCAGATAATTTTACATATTATTAACAGGGGTAAATTTCATTGGCTCTGCTCATGACTGAAAGAAGAGAGGTGTTTAAGTAAACACTAGATTCTTGGTAGGCAACTACATTCACCATTATGTGCGTGAGAGATGACACGCTTAATCCTATCCCTAATTTACTAATCTATATTATAGGAGGAGTTAGATCAAAGTATCGGGAGAAGGACAACTGCTTTGGTCTTGCTGAATAGAAATTGTAATAGCCCCACTGAGGCTGTAAATATTCTGAGACACAGGTATAAGCTACTTTGGATTCATTATGTCAGGGATTCTCAACTGGGGCTGACTTTGCTCCTCAAGGGATAAACAATACTGTCTGAAAAGTGATTTAAATACTTTCTAAGTTGTTACAAAAACCTTTCAAATTAAAAATTAGGAAACCTATCAACAAGATTAAACCCAGTGGTAATTGTTAGAAGGTTCCTGAAAATGGAATGTAATAGGAGCACATGAATGATGTGGCTGCTTAGGTGCTGATGGTCACCACCAGAAAATAGGTTCCTCCGAAGTAAATCCCCTCTGTCAACTCCTTGGACATTACAAGACCCTCAGTTGATCTGTTATATAAACACACCCTTGATAAATTTAACAAATCTAGGAAAAAGAAAACTGAATCTGTAGATTCTCACAGGTAAAACCAGTGAAATTGGTACAGGGTGAAAGAAGGCTACCATTCTGAATGAAAGGGAGGTCAAAGTCTCCTGGTAAAGCCCCTAGGTGTGAACCCACAGCCATCAACATGAATGTGGAAAAATGGCATGCATGTGTAAAGAACCCTTATTGGCATCACTGAAAACCAGAGCACGGTGTGCAGACTCTAAACTCATGATAGAAATTTAAATGGCAATGTGATGGTTTTTGAGGATGGTGATGTGGTGATACCTCTCCCTGAATTCTTCATTAGAAAGCACATATGATACAGAACTGGGAGCGTCTCCCTTTAAACAGACTCTGGGAAAATCATCTTGCATGTCTGCTATTTGTGTGCTTTTAATTGGACACTTTTGAAGAGAACCTTTAGAACTACCTATGTCCACTCAATTAGAAAATTGAAAACAATGTAAGTTAGCTGGGGTGGATGGAGGTATCAAAGGTTTTCTGCTCTTACTCGTGTTGTGATAGATTACATGTCAGCCCAGTATAACCTGCAAGAAAAGCTGTCAGATCTTGGAGGTAAACTACAGACTCTGGATGAGTAAACAAAGTGATGTATCCAAAGGTGTCAGCTTTACTAGAAGTAGAGCTAACAAGTCAAACTGTGCCACAGGTTGAAGTGTATTAGTATTCTGTTGAGATCAATTTGGCTAATTGTATCTTTTGATTCCTACTTCATAAGAAAGTCAAAGTAAATTTGTATTCATGTGGTGGCTTACAATACATTTTTACTCTGCTGCCACAAAGATACTTATAAATTGGTTAAATAAAAGCATTAGGATAATTTTCATGATATAATGTTGATATCTCTAGGTGAAGGTCAAACTAACAGTGAATTTCAAATGAGAATTAATCACGTGACCCTCTGGGGATGACTGCTCAACAACACAATACAGGGTGTGACACAGATGGTAAACGTTTTAAGAACAGCTTGGACATGAGCTCATTACCAACCATTTCTCAAACAATCAAAAATAAATTATTTATGCCAACACCAAAGTATGTAAAAGAGGCACAGACACTAAATTGATTCTTTTATTTTTGAAGAATTATAACTAGAATTTCTACTACCCTCATTCACAAAGCTATACGAAAGAAAGTTGAACTTGAATAGGTCTCTGTTGTGAGTTGAATTGTGTTTCCCCCTAAAAAATTGCGTTGAGGCCAGGCGCGGTGGCTCAAGCCTGTAATCCCAGCACTTTGGGAGGCCGAGACGGGCGGATCACGAGGTCAGGAGATCGAGACCATCCTGGCTAACACGGTGAAACCCCGTCTCTACTAAAAATACAAAAACTAGCCGGGCGAGGTGGCCGGCGCCTGTAGTCCCAGCTACTCGGGAGGCTGAGGCAGGAGAATGGCGTAAACCCAGGAGGGGGAGCCTGCAGTGAGCTGAGATCCGGCCACTGCACTCCAGTCCGGGTGACAGAGCGAGACTCTGCCTCAAAAAAAAAAAAAAATGTGTTCATATACTAATCACCAATACCTCAGAATGTGACTTGATTTGGAAAAAGAGTCATCGTAAATACCATTAGTTAACATGAGGTCTTATGGAGGTAGTCTGAGCCCCTAATCCAATAGGACAGGTGTCCTTATAAGAAGATGGCCATGTGCCGAAAGAGACACAGGGAGATCACAATGTGCCAGTAAGGGTGGAGACTGGAGTTAGGTAACCACAAGTTGGGAACACCAATAACTGCCAGCAAGCCATTGGAATCTAGGTGGATTAAAGGAGTTTGCAGAGGGAGCATGGCCCTGCTGAAGCCTTTGCCTCAGGTCTCTATCCTCCATCACTGAGACAATAATTTATGTGGTTTTAAGCCATCCAATTTGTGCTATTTTGCTTTGACACACCTGGGAAAATAATTGAGGTTCTAAACAACACATTATATTGCAATTTGATTGCTCAGTTGACCTATCTGGGTCTTCACTGTTAGATTGGGCAGACAGTATTATTAGAAATGTTAGCAACCCCTACTGAGTTAACAAACACGTTTATCAAAAGTCCTTTCTGCTACATTGCCACAGCCACAAGATTTTGGACTAATAAGTTACCTGAAATTGTTAATAAATATTCATTCCTTGGAAATAATAATTGTCCTATGATTGGGAACTCATTCAAACTATCTTTAATATTGAAAGGCATAATCCTATTTTGATTCTTAAAATACTCATGGTGACACAAGTAATGTATCAAAGCAATATTCTAAGAGGGAGGAAAATATACAGAAAAGCTTCTTCATGAAATGTAGATGGTATATTTAGATGGGGAACCATAATAGATAGCCATCGCATAAATAAGCAGGTGGTAGTCAGTCTTCTGGGCAATGCTTTAGAAGCTCCTGAGAGCTACCTAATCCCACAGCGAAATGAGTACTGTCTTTTGGTAAATTGTTAGGTGATGCATAAAAGGCATCAGAGTTTACTTGTGGTGGTTTTCAGGTTGCTGGGAAATATTTGATCTAGAAGGCTGTTGCATTATGTCATGATGATGGTCACATTCTGAAAAATGATATGTATCTTATATATATATACACACACACATTACATATGTATCCTCAATGATCAGAATTAATAGTGATATTATTTGCAATATCAGGATAAATTAATAATAAAATTGGTAGCCATAACAATATTTCTATAGTATTGAATTATACCAATTATTAGGTAGTAGCCATTGGACTGAAAATATAGTCTAGAAAATAGGTCTTGAATGATTAAATAATAAAGTGCACTTTTATGGAGGATGGTATTGAATGCAAACTGTTACATACATGGACAGAAATAGAATTAAGTGAAGCCATATTAATACCCATCAAAAATCTCTCCTGAATATGAAAGGGTATAGTAGAAACAAATAATGTTGTCATCTGCCCTTTGATATTAGCATTCTGGGTACCTGAAATGACCATTCATGATATTCAAGCAATGTACATGGACAGCAAAAGGTCATTTTCTACTATGTCTCTCAAAAGCAAGAAAATTGATTAACAATTTTCATCCTTCTCAACAGATACATCAGAAACTAAGATATAATAAGCCATATTATGCAATTGTGAACCAGTCCATAGTGGACAAATGGACTGCATTGGTTCTGTTATTCACAGATCTCTGTGGATAACTACGGGTCTTAACTGGGATATGGATTCATTCTGTATTTAGATTTGCTTGCCCAGCAACAAAAGCAAATGTCTCTAAATAACTACAGGATTAAAACAGAACATGTTATTTTAATTTAGAATCCTCGCTCAAGTAATATAAGAAAAAAAGACCCCTTTTCACTGCAGGGGCAGGAAACAATGGGCTGAAAGGCATCATGTATGATGGATTTATCATTGAACCTTGCCATACACAAACTTGTGGACTGTGTGAATATTGGAAAGAGTGTCTAAGGCACCTCCTTAAAAAACTCAGAAATAATAGGTTCTTAAGGGGATAACCTATGACTGTATGAATGTGTGTTGAAACGTAATATGCATAGAAGTAGAGGTGTATCATTGTGTATCTACTGTTGCAATACCATGGGAAACACAGGAAAGAGAGCTTAGAGATTATGGTAGAACTTACATAGTCCTCTTCTCTACTTCTGTCAATATTTTGTTTTTTTCTGACTGATTTCATAGTAGTCCTGGGGCCTGGCTGCATTTACAAGTTGCAAAAAAGAGATAGGACCTTATAATATATCACAATGGCAATACCTTTACAAATAATTGCCCAAATTTATAATAGAATTTTGGAGTGGTTGTTTTTACTTCCCAACTCGAAATTGATGAAACTATCACAGCTTTTATCTCACTCAGTGAAGGAGATCATGCTATGAGCTTATGATGATCTAAATTTACTTCATATGACTGAGAAAGGAGACAGAGTAAAGCACTGGAAAGAATCACATTGACAGCAGCTGTACGCATTAGGCCCCTTGACTGAACTATAGGCTTTGGGTAAAATTCAGTGATAAATGAAATAAATGACAAGCACTTGTAGAAAGGAAGGGGTGAGGCAAGAAAGAGTTGATGCAAAAGGGAAAAACAAAAATTACTTTGGTATCTTCTGAAAAGTCAAGATCTATATCCACATACGTCTAGAGGGTGAAACTGTTTACCTATGAAAATCTCCTAGTTTTTGAAGCAGAAACAGAAGGCTCAGGGCAGCTTCCAGTGAAGTGAAGACTTGTTCAATATGAGTTTAACTATGGCATGCATTTTGTTGATGCTAATGATACCCTGTAGATGAAACTAGTAATAATTAGAATGCACTTCACAATTGATTCTCTTGTTAGAGGTTACATTTATCACAGAGAAACACTTTGCGGAAGTAAAATGTAGAAACTGTTGCCTTTAGAATGAATGGAAAACACTTCATTAAACAACACAAACACTACCAAATGTGTAACTATTAATTTGATGCTTGAAGAGGGATGTGCCACATACAAAGATGTAAGCATGTGGGTGTGCTTTAGTCAGGAGTCAGCCCAGGCAGCCTTCTGGTGCAGCATGACTCAGCAGGTTTGGAGTGCAGCTGCAAAACCCCGCACATTATGTGACTGTGCAACCTGAGGTACATTAGGTGATCACCCACGTGAGCTCATGCTTGACTCAGAGCCACTATTTCCTGCAAAAGGTAGTAATTACCCTGATAACACTGTACATATGGCTTACTCGTATCCAGAGAGAGAGTAAAGCCATACTGAAACTGTCTACGTTTACTTGAGTGTTTTTCCAGCTACCTGCCACTTGCCCACTGACTCCCCCTTGGACCTCAGTTAGAACTTGAGAAATGCATATAAAATTTCTTCTGTTTGCCTGATTTGTTTTAAGAATATGTATTCTAATGCTTATAGACCATTTTTTTGTGGATGGAAATCTATAATAATGATTAAAAAATCTGGCAAATAAAATGTTAAAACCATAATATATGCTGAGTACGTTTGTGGTAAACCCTCTAAAACAGTGAAATGAAAGAGTTAACTTAACATTTTGGGGTCAAAACATCTATCTAAATTGTAGCTAATAAAAACTCAGTGGCCACAACATGTTTAGTTAACAACTCATCTCTGGACCAAATGCTTTAAAAGCACTCCAGGTGAAATTGGCACAAGTGTAGAAGTTCTTGGGCATGTGAAATATGCCTATAATGAGGAGGGAAATACTGTGGAAAAAGACATGTTGGCATATACTTGTAACCTAGGAGGAATGCTGTATCAAGAAAATGAGAAATGGTGGTTTCTGTTGTAGTGCTATGGCTTGGGTTTTGAATCTGGTCATATAGCCTGGTTTTTGCTACATGACCACATGGAGTTACTGTGGCTTGAATTCAGGTGTTCTCAATGTGATAGTGTTAGAGGTGGGTCCTTTAAGAGGTCGTTAGGCTATGAAGAATTCTCCCTTCTGAATGGGATTAAAGTCTCAGCAAGCTATCAAAGGAACAGAAAACCAAACACCACAGGTTCTCACTCATAAGTGGGGGTTGAACAATGAGAACACATGGAAACTGGAAGGGGAACAACACACACCAGGTCCTGTTAGGGGGTGGGGGATAAGGAGAGGGATCTTAGAGATAGATCAATAGGTGCAGCAAACCACCACGGCACACATATACCTATGTAACAAACCTGCGTGTTCTCCATAGGTATCCCAGATCTTAAAGTAAAATTAAAAAATAAAGAAATTTCACCCAGCATTTTCTCACTCGCCTTTCCATTTTCTCTTATGTGAGGACACAGCAACAAGGTCCTCGCAAGAACAAATGCTGGTGCCTTCATCTTTCAAGCCTCCGTAACTGTGAGAAAATAAATTTCTGTGCTTTTAAAATTACCCAGTCTCAAATATTTTACTATAGCAGCACATAATGGATTAGGACATGGGTCTTTACAGACATTGACACTTTTTGCACGTATCTTAGTGGTTTACACTTAAAAGATGAAACCCATCACATTTGAGAGGACTTTGCTTAGATTTTGTGAATCTCTTTAATGTTTGCCTGTGTTTTCTAAATCCTATTGTATTGTATCCTCCATCTTTATTAAAAACAGCAATGTGGCTGGGCACGGTGGCTCACGCCTGTAATCTCAGCACGTTGGAAGGCCGAGGCGGGCAGATCATGAGGTCAGGAGATCAAGACCATACTAGCTAACACAGTGAAACTCCGTCTCTACTAAAAATACAAAAAATTAGCCAGGTGTGGTGATTCATCCCTGTAGTCCCAGCTACTCGGGAGGCTGAAGCACAAGAATCACTTGAACCCAGGAGGCGGAGGTTGCAGTGAGCTGAGACCTTGACACTGCACTCCAGCCTGGCTGACAGAGTGACACTCCATCTCAAAAATAAACAAACAAACAAAAAAACCCCACAGCAATGTATAACTAAATGTGCAGATTTTGAGAGGCTTTGTAATAATCTAAACAAGGTAATTGGAGCAAGTGTTGACATGGGAGTGCACTGCTTGGACATAAGTGTTACGTTTGTTTAGTATGAGTAGACAGTGCCACATGCTTCTTCAGAGTGGTTGTACCAATGGGCAAGCTTTCTCAAACCACTCCACTGAAACTGTCCTTATCAACAACATGCTGATAAATCCGGTGACGGTTACTTCCTTAATAGTAGTGCTGCCTTCACTTGATTTCCAGGACACCACACTCATCTGCTATTTCTCCAGGGGATGCTCTTCTTCAGGCTCTTTTGTTATAAAATCCTTGTATTATTTACCTGTAAGCATGGGGATGCCCCAGGACTCCTTCCTTGGGCCTCTTCTCTTTGTTACTCAGACTCATTCCATTGTTATTCTAATCTATCCTCCTGGCTTAAAATCCTAGTTTTATTCTAATGGTACCCTATCTAAATATTAAACCAGGACTTCTCCTCTGATTCTAATCTCTTACAATTACCTATCTGTTCAACTTTTCTAATTAGATGGATAACTGTCATGTCAAACTAAAGATTCTAAAATGAGTTCCTGAAATTCTCCTCTAAACATATAACTCCCCAGATGTTTGCATTCCAGTAATTGAAAAATTTAGGCCAGGCTCCATGTCTCATGCCTGTAATTCCAGCACTTTGGGAGGCTGAGGTGGACAGATCACTTGAAGTCAGGAGTTCAAGACCAGCCTGGTCAACATGGCAAAATCCCATCTCTACTAAAAATACAGAAAAATTGGCCAGGTCTGATGGTGCACACCTGTAAGCCCAGCTACTTCAGAGGTTGAGGCAGGAGAATCTCTTGAATCGGAGAGGTAGAGGTTGCAGTGAACCAAGATCACGCCACTGCACTCCAGCCTTGGTGACAAAGTGAGACTCCATCTATTCTTTATGCTTATTTTTTACACCTAAATCAAACTTTCCATCAACACTTTAAGGTCTACTTTCACAAATATATTTGTAACTTGTTAACATCTCATAATCTCCTTATTTGGTTGGTGCAAACATAACTGTAGTTTTGAACTGTGAATTTTAAATCACTATAACTAGGCACAAACACGTCTTTATTAATCAAAATAGGAACCATTACAATAAATGTATTTTCCTCAAAGAAAGAAAATCAGTTTGTTTATTCCTGTGGCATAAAAAACAAACAAAAACAAACAAACAAAAACAAAAAACAGTGCTTCAGGATTCCATGAACTCTTGGAAAGCATTTTCTGCATCCTGCTAGTTGTGGAATATTTTTCCTTGCAAAAAGTTGTTGAGATGCTTGAAGAAGTGGCAGAGAGGTGGGAGATCAGTTGTTGAGAGGTCAGGTGAATATGGCGGATGAGGCAAAAATTTGCAGCCCAATTTGTTCAACATTTGATGCGTTGGTTGTGCGACATGCGGTCAGGTGTAGTTGTGGGGAATAACTGGGCCTTTTCTGTTGACTAGTGTTGGCTGCAGGCATTGCAGTTTTCAGGGCATCTCATCGATTTGCTGAGCATACATCTCAGATGTAGTGATTTCATTAGGATTCAGAAAGCTGTAGTAAATCAGGCTGGCAGCAAACCACCCAACAATGACTATGACCTTTTATTTGGTGCAAGTTTGGCTTTGGGAAATGCTTTGGAGCTTCTTCTGGGTCCAATTATTGAGCTGGTCATCACTGGTTGTTATATAAAATCTACATTTCGTTGCACAGCACAATCCAATAGAAAAGTGGTTCATTGTTGTTGCATAGAATAAGAGAAGATGACACTTCAAAATGACAGTTTTGTTTTTTTAAATTTTGGCTCAGCTCATGAAGCATCCCACTTATCTAGCATTTTCACCTTCCCAATTTGCGTCAAAGGCCGAATGACTGTGGAATGGTCAACACTAAGTTCTGTAACTTCTTGTGGTGTTGAGAGAGGATCAGCTTCGATGATTGCTCTCAACTGGTTGCTGTCAACTTCCTAAGACCGGTCACTATGCTCTTCGTCTTCAAGGCTCTCATCTCCTTTGCAAAACTTCTTGAACAGCCCCTGCACTCTACCTTCATTAGCAGTCCCTGGGCCAAATGTGTTGTTCATGTTGTGAATTGTCTCCACTGCTTTATGTTCCATTTTGAACTCGAATAAGAAAATCGCTCAAATTTGCTTTTTGTCTAACATCATTTCCATAGTCCAAAATAAACATAAAATAAACAGCAAGTAATAAGTCATTACCAAATGAACATAAAGCGAGAAATGCCCATTAAAATGATGTATAACATAATCACATTTATTTAAGAATATATTCCAATATCAAACAGCAAATGCCAACAATGCAAAAATCGCAATTACATTTGTGCCAACCTAATACTACTTGAGTTAAAGCTACATCCTCTCCAATCAGGATTATTGTGATAGCCTCTGTAAAATTATCCTTGCTTTTTGCATTGCCCCTATACTCTTCCGTCCAGAGGGTAAGCAGGGGTATCTTATCCCAATGTGTATCACATCCCTCACTTCTTCCATGTCTTTGCCTAATGGTTGCCTGCTAAGTGACAGTATTTATATTTTCTGATCCAATTACTGAACTTGTTCAAAATTTTCTTCTCTTTTTTCATATATGTAGAAATAAACATATTTGTTTTCTTATTTTTTTCTATTTTTTGTTCATTAATGTATTCAACACTATACTATATCTAGTATAGGACCACACTAAATTTAAGCACTCAACATTCACACACTCAGAAACATAATCACCTTTATTTCAACCTTAATTGAATCAGTGGTATTAACCAAATTGGCTAAGATCACTCATGTTGCTTCCTTTACTGCCAAAACAGCATTTTCAATTTTCATGCTCCACATCAGGGAAAACAGTTTTCTTATTTAAAGAAATAAAACAAAACTCAGCCTTCAGATAAATGTTAGATGTTGGTCCTGGTCAAAAATGACTCACTTATTTTGCTCCATCAGACTTCCCAGCCTGTCTCCTAATGTTTCCTTGTTTTCCATTTTCTCAGCTGTGGCTCATAACTTTCTAACCTGGGACTGTTGTACGTGGAGCCATTCCACATGATCCTCCCCTCTACTAGGACTGGTTGGGTTAAGCTAGAAAAGAGAGTGTACCTAAGAAATTACTGAGAGCTGAAGAACCTGTCCAGGTGATTTTCTTTTGTAGATTTATTTTAATGGGCACCATAAACAAATATTGTTAATTTCCTTTTACCAACTGGCCGCTAAAAAGTTCATGCCAAGTTTGTCAATGTCCTATGCCAAAATAAAGGCTCATATGAAAAGTCATCTATTTTTTCCCTATATACTTATTACTTTAAAAAGCACAATAGTGGCTTTTATGATTTATCTTTTGGACCATTTTAAGTCATGCTTAACTTTTGATGAGTGTATAAAAAATATGGAGGCAAGCATCTAGATGATGGTAATGTGCATTTTTTTTACCTTGTCTTTTTGGGCACAGAAAGACATGAGCTGAGAAAGAGTCAGTTTTATGACTTCTTTTTAAGTTAAAAAAAAGCATTATATATCTGTAGTTTATACTTTAAATTGTAACTCATATTAAGAGTAATCAGTAACTAATTGAGAATATGCAACAAATATAACAAAGAACCAGTTTGAAACAGTTTGCCTTGAAAAGGCTTAATAGCTGAATAGTAAAACTACTCAGATACACTATGTCTCATCTTCCCAACAATCCTAACAGTAAGATAATTTAATTCCACTTTGGAGGCGAGATAATAGACATGCTGGTAGATACAATAGCTTGTCAAAGATGAAATAGCTAACGAGTAAAGGAAATGTATTTAAAACCTGATTTTATTTCAATGAAGTGTGTGTGAGAGAGAGGACTCTGCCTCACTCAACTTCTTAAATAGGTAAAGTAATCCTGGGACAAAGTATTATGTTTTTCTTGGTTTAGCAATTTCATCTTTTCAAAAACTTTTATTTGTCAGGATGAATATATAGCTTCTTGACCCCTCTGAATGCTGAAATGCTACCTTCAGGCAACACATTAAATTAAGCACTAAGATTGATTTTCTTATTGTGTTTTTCCCCAGTGGTCATATTTTAGTCCTTCGGAAGTTCCTCTGTTTTCTGGAGCAATAGGAATATCCTCTATGGTAACTGGAATGATAGTTAAAGTTTTCAAATTGAAGAGAGATTATCTTGATCTTAAACTTTGCAGCAGATTATTACTAAATTTAAAGAGAAAAGGAAGGAAAAAAAACTGTAACATTTATCTTTTATCTTTAGCCAATAATACTCTTCTGTTGTTTCAGAACAGCCCAGTCTATTTTTTTTTTTTTTTTTTTTTTCTGAACCACGGGAATTTTCTTATTTTACCACCGTTTCCAAGAACTGAACAAAGCATAATAACTATCTAATATCTCACAATTTGCAAACCAATGTTTGAATAGGGTTTGCAGGGAGGGTGTGTATAACCACCTCTTATATCTTCTCAGTGGAAAAAAATGAGTATGTTCAAAAACACATACTGTGCCTATGGTTTCAGAGGATTCCGAAATTATTTAAAAATTAATATTAAGGAACTACAAAATATAAAGAGGAATTTAAATGCTATGCAAAAGAGCCAATATTGAGTCCAAAGGAGGCTGACTCCAAAGCACCAACTTTTAAAACGTACAACAGAGAGGTGAGAAATAGCTTTCTCTGATAATGGGTAATTGCTATTTTTTTGATACCACATTTAAAAAAATTTTTTTATTGTACTTTATGTTCTAGGGTACATGTGCACAATGTGCAGGTTTGTTACATATGTACACATGTGCCAAGATGGTGTGCTGCACCCATTAACTTGTCATTTACATTAGGTATATCTCCTAATGCTATCCCTCCCCCCTCCCCCGACCCCACAACAGGCCCCGGTGTGTGATGTTCCCCTTCCTGTGTCCAAGTGTTCTCACTGTTCAATTCCCACCTATGAGTGAGAACATACAGTGTTTGGTTTTCTGTTCTTGTGATAGTTTGCTGAGAATGATGGTTTCCAGCTGCATCCATGTCCCTACAAAGGACACAAAATCATCCTTTTTTATGGCTGCATAGTATTCCGTGGTGTATATGTGCCACATTTTCTTAATCCAGTCTGTCATTGATGGACATTTGGGTTGGTTCCAAGTCTTTGCTATTGTGAATAGTGCTGCAATAAACATACATGTGCATGTGTCTTTATAGCAGCATGATTTATAATCCTTTGGGTATATACCCAGTAATGGGATGGCTGGGTCAAATGGTATTTCTAGTTCTAGATACTTGAGGAATCGCCACACTGTCTTCCACAATGGTTGAACTAGTTTACAGTCCTACCAACAGTGTAAAAGTGGTCCTATTTATCCACATTCTCTCCAGCACCTGTTGTTTCCTGACTCTTTAATGATTGCCATTCTAACTGGTGTGAGATGTTATCTCATTGTTTTGATCTGCATTTCTCTGATTGCTAGCGATGATAAGCATTTTTTTCATGTGTCTGTTGGCTGCATAAATGTCTTCTTTTGACAAGTGTCTGTTCATATCCTTTGCCCACATTTTGGTGGGGTTGTTTGTTTTTTTTCTTGTAAATTTGTTTGAGTTCTTTGTAGGTTCTGGATATTAGCCCTTTGTCAGATGAGTAGATTGCAAAAAATTTCTCCCATTCTGTAGGTTGCCTGTTCACTCTGATGATAGTTTCTTTTGCTGTGCAGAAGAAGCTCTTTAGTTTAATTAGATCTCATTTGTCAATTTTGGCTTTTGTTGCCATTGCTTTTGGTGTTTTAGATATCACATTTTAAATTAATTAAAATGAATTTGTTCACTGGCCATCTCGAAAATAAGAAAAATACTTGCCTATTTGTACTACTTGTGACCATTAGCAATAATGTGACCTGTTCTTATACATGAATGTTAAGTATAATAGCTTAAGACAACTCTATATACAAACTGTACTTTTGAAAACTAAATCTTTAAAAAATTAGTAGCCATCTAGTTTTAAAGATTTTTCTGTTACATCAATTCATCAAAGGTCGCCTATTTAGCTTATGAATCAACTGAAGTTCAACATTTAGCCTAGGCTGATTGCTTCTGGCCATTGCCAAGTTTTTTTGTGGCTAAACAGTTACAGCCATGTGGTGGCTCAAGCTTCAGCATTTTGGTGGAACACTGTGGTTGTCTGGGATCTAAACTAGCATGCTATAAATAACTGGACCAGAAGGCAAAAATGCTGTAGAGTTCTGAGTGCAAAAGTAAGGGATATAAGTATCTGATTTTGTCCATCAGTACAGGGAGATTAAATAGGGACACACAGCAAGTGCCCCTATAGGAACAAAATGGGCCCTTCTCCTGTGGCTGACACTGCTGGTGATCAGACAATATCAGCTCTTTTCTTCATTTATAATAATAGGACTCCAATTTTATCAGAGAAAAATGAACCAACACAACATGGAATTACCATATCACCTAGCAATTTCATTCCTGGACATATATTGCAAATTATTGAAAGTGTATGTTCAACAAGTTTATGTACAAGTCATTGTACATAAATGCCAATAGTAGCAATATATTCACAGTAGCCAAAAAGTGAAAACAACTCAAATCTTTGTTAAGAAAAGAACGGATAAGCAAAATATTGTGTATCCTTACAATGTAATATTATTCACCCATGAAACAAGACTGAACTACGGATACATGAAAAAACTTCTGAAACATTATGCTAAGTGAGAGAAATAACATAAATAATAGATGAGGCATTGTATGATTCCGTTTATATTAAATATTTAGGATAGGTAAATCTATGGAGACAAAAAGCAGATTAGCTGTTTACAGGGAATGGGGACAGGGAGGAATAGAAGAAAAC
>NW_022311348.1:16330-30608 GCF_002776525.5 Piliocolobus tephrosceles
AAAATAAGTATGACAATGAAAATGTTCTAGAATTACACAGAGGTGAGCATTGTACAGCATTATGAATGTGCTAAATGCCACTGAACTGTACACTATAAAAAGTTTAATTTTATTCTTTATAAACTTTAAGTTAAAAGAAAAGCATTCTGGAAAATGAAGGTTATCTCAAGGGTCAGGGGAAAAAATATCTCAACTAAAACACCATAATTCCAGTTTTCTGCAACTATATGTGACTACCTGATTAAGTTGTCGACATTAAAATGTCAGTGGAAATGTTATGAGGGATTTCAAAGAAAACATTTAAAAAGGGTAACTGCAGTTTGATGTATTTTGCTGCTTTCACTTTACTTTTTTTTTTACCTTACCTGCTAAACAGTTGTAATCTGGAGTGTCAGCAACTGTTTGGAACATGAGATAACCTTGAGATTGAAAGCCTGGTGAAAGCCTCTATTTCATATGACCCAGACTGTGAGAGAAAAACAAATTTCTATTCTGTTAAAGACAGTGTATAACTTTTTTTTCTTTTCTTGTTATATGCAGCATGTCATAATTCCAAGGAAATATGTAATTCCTGTAACAAGGAAGTTTTCCCACCTGGAAGAATGTCCAGAATAAAGTTCTTTTATGAGTATATTTTCTCTCATGATCTGAGTTTGCAACTAAGGGCAAATTCTAGTGGCTGTTACTGAAGACAACATGAGCCATATGACAAAAGAAACTTTTGGTACCTCTCAAAAAAAACCACATAAAGGAAAGTAATAATTAGAAATGCCACTAAATAATGGTGTTTAAGCCATCAGCTCTAGTATGTACTTTTGAAAGCACAGGACATTTCCGAATATGTTATTCAGAACTTTACTATAAACTTTGCAGAGTATACTGAAATATTTCATTGGAACAATGAAAAGTTGCTTTTAAATATAATATGAATAAGAGGGTTTAATTGTAAATATGATAAGAATTTAACACAATGTGTTACTAAAATCCTAGGACAAAAAATAATAATACTTTGAAATAAAGTGAGACAAAATTACTTATAGAGGTGAGAATATACTGCTTCAGTTGAAGCACTTCATGTTGATTAAATGTTCCACACCCTTTGGCAGTGTCTGAGGTGGGATTTTTCATATAATTTGATATGGGGGAATTACAATGTTCCTATGCCGGATTTTTTTTTTTTCTTTTAGTGCTAATCTATATTAGTAAAGGAATATGTGCAAAAAAGAAGACAAGATAAACAAAGATAGTGTAGACCCTAAACTGGCTCTTTTTAAGGTATAATAAAAATATTTTTTGAAAAGCACTTGTTAACAATTGAAATATTTTGGACATAGAGGACATTTCCAAAACTTAAATATTTAATATATCATATGTCATAGGGTATGTTTGATTTATCATAATATTTTCAAGGCTACAATATGTAATACTTCTGTGCTTAAGTGTAAAGTTAAAGAGTAATTGAAGTTAGACTATTAAGTCCCCAAATTGAGACTTTTTTCAGAGATAGTTTAGAATGGAAAACACAAAAGGGAACAAACATTTATATAATGCATTTACCAGGTGCAAGTGAGAAACTGCCAGTCTAATCTTCATATTTTTATGACTATTACTTCAATTTTTCCAGATGAGGAAACCAAAGCATGGAGAATATAACTAAATAAAAATGGTATTATGTAATGTAGGCTTTGCCAAATATGTAGATATAGAAAACATAGATGTTTGACATTAATATGCATAATGATAAACCTACTACACAAACATATATGTGTATTTGCTCCAATATAAGGCAAACTCCAATTAAAATGCAATATCCCATTTTTCTTTGAGATTTACAAGTCATTCAGCGTCCTATATTATAGGAGGTGCAGATATCCCTTCAGTAAACTGACTTCAAGTCTTTCGCATTAATACTCATGAGTGGAATTTCTGGATTATATGACAATTCTATTTGTAGTTTGTCAGGAAATCTCTATACTGTTTTCCATAATGGCTGCACATACCTACATTTCCACCAATAGTATACAAGTGTTTGCTTTTCTCTATATCCTTGCCAACACTTATTTTTTTATATATATATATAAACCATTCTGTTTTGAAATGAAGCATGAGATAAAAAATATAATAGTAAACACTTTAGACGACATTCTGACAGGTGAGAGATGATATCTCATTGTGGTTTGAATTTGTATTTCTCTAACGATTATTAATGAACATTTTCCCATACGTCATGGCCATTTGGCACTATATATATCTGTTGGTATCTTTGTACATCTATACAGATATATAGACAGAGATGTACGTGTAAGTTAAAAAGGTACCATTTTATCCATTTTTAAGTGTACACTTCTGTGGCATTAAGTACGTTCACAATGATGTGAAATCATCACCATCATCCACCTTCAAAGTTTTTTCATCTTCCTTAACTGAACCTCTATATCCTTTAAACAATCATTCCCATTCTCCTCTCCATGCAGTCCCTGGCAAACACAATTCTACTTTCTGTCTCTACTAATTTGACTACTTTGGGAATCTCTTAAAAAAGGAATAATACAGTTTTGTGTGTATTGGGGAGAGGCCGGGCTTATTTCACTACTTACCTTATGACAGGTTTTGTGACAAAAATTTTGACAATTTTTTAAGGCTAAATAATGTTCCATTTTATGTAAATATACTACATTTTGTTTATACATTAATTTACTGATCGATAATGGTGCTGCTTCCACCTTTTGGCTATAGTGAATAATACTGCTATAAATATGGGTATACAAATTTCTGTTTAAGTCCCTACTTTCAATTCTTTTGGGTTATACCCCTGAGTGAAATTACTGCAGACCATGTAGAAATTCTAAGTTTAATATTTTGAGTAACTGCATGCCATTTCAAACCGGTTTGGATTGAGGTCTAATGACTTCATGCAGAAGAGGTTTGCCCCAAATCTGTTTCATTATTCAAAATAATGCTTGTGAAAGGATAACATAAAACCTGCAATGACTAATTCACAATAATACCTTTATAGGAGGATAATATTGAGAAAAAGGAAAAAAAAATCCATTTTCTATTCATTCCTACAACGCAGTCAGCCTTGTTTCAAGTTAGAGACACAGGGAAATGCACTTGGAATTGACTTGCATTTGCTGTTATTTAATGTATATCGTAATCTCCCGTGAAACTTACATTCCCCCCCTTGGTTGTTCTTTGTAGTACACGTTTTTATTAGAGCAGGTTTAAAAAATGCTTTGAAAAATGGCACGTAACAAGCCGGCTGGAGTATAATCTCTGTTTGTGGCCTCCACTATGTGGATTTCATTAAATAAGTATGGCATATTTTATTTTAAGAACACTGAATTGCTTTGCTTATCAAGATATATCAGCACAAATTGGTTATGCTATTTGATTGCTTTGAAAAAGTACCTACTTAGCATACAGCTATGTAATAAACATTATTTGAGGTCATGTGCAGTTTTCTATTAATATTTCATTATAAAGAACACAATAGCTTCTTTATAGCTGAGTTTTGTTAACTTTTTCTATGCAAAAAAAAATCATTGAAAGTTAAATTTATTTTATTCTGGAAAGTTTACCGCCTCCATCTACACAATAAATTTAAAATAGAGAATATAATTATTCTTTGACACTTTTTTCAATTTATTCTATGGTTTTTGAATTCACACTTTAAATTCTTCAACCACAAATTTGTCAGTCTTGCTTTGCAATTTTGCTGAGGTTTTCTAATTTACTTGTCTAGAAAAATTTAAGCCATTGTCTCTTTCATTCTCCATGTTTGTTGATACATTTGCTTTTTTCTTTTTTCTTTAAGATATTGGCATTTTTTTCTTGCTTAAATATATCTGTTGTAGAACTGTTGAGATTTTTCTTTCAGTCTAACTCTTTGATGTATTCTAATTTATATTTTTCTGTTTTTGAAAAGTATTCTGATTTTATAATTATTTTCTTCTAATTTTCCATTAATTTGCTTTTATTATGGCAATACATATCTTTCTCACACATGAATGATGAAAACAATTAAAACATCCATGTGGTAAATTTTATTACTGTTTAGCAATATCTATTTTTCTTTCTTGGTGACGATTATACTATTCTACCCCTTACAGTAAGACTGGGCTCTGGGATTTAAGGGGTATAATTTCCCCTGCCCTCTCTTTTCTCTGTGTTGCATGCCAGAAATATGCTTGCATTAGCTTGATAACAGAACAGATTAGTCCCCAAAATACTATGTGGGGGAAAAACCCCAGCCCAACCAGGGAGACACAAATGGTGTGTTTGGAAGTGAATGGTTGTTGTCTCAGCATACTACACTTTGGCATTGTTACTCGTATATCCTGACTGAACAGTCTCTTTCATCGTAATTGGGCTAAAGATAAACAAAATTATGTTATTCAAGAAATACATCAATAAACATAGGAATATTGCATTTCAAAACTCATGGGACCCCAAATCTATCACCCACTCTAATCAGGAGAAAAACATCAGACAAATTTCAATACAGACACATCCTACAATATACTTGCTCAAAATTGGCAAGATTATTAAAAACAAGGAAAGTCTTCGAAAAGATGATGGTCAACATGCACCTAAGAAGACAAAAATGACTACATGTAATGTGGTATTATGGATGGGATCCCGGA
The DNA here is from genome assembly GCF_002776525.5 of Piliocolobus tephrosceles. Classification (NCBI taxonomy): domain Eukaryota; kingdom Metazoa; phylum Chordata; class Mammalia; order Primates; family Cercopithecidae; genus Piliocolobus; species Piliocolobus tephrosceles. The sequence goes on from NW_022311348.1 coordinate 20,977, forward strand.
TCAGAAAGCAAAAACAAAACCATTAGGTAAAAATGAAGAAAATATGAATGAGCTATGGGCATTATTTAATATTTTTTTAATGAAAGAACAAAAAATACCTTGAATGAAACCACAGAAATGTCAAGATTCTGATCTAAAATACTTCTATCCTTTTCTGAACTGAGCACATATCCAATATTTTATAAGAGCCATGACTGCACAATTTCTAAGTACATGCATGGGATACAGTTCAGTAACATTTACATACAAACAGCAAACTGGCTGGATGTAGAATTCTCAGGTCACAGCCTGCCTTCCTAAGAATCTGAGGACGTTGTTCCCTTATCTCTCTGTTCAGAATTACAGAGGAAAAAAAATCAGAGACATCTAATTTTACTACTGTTTAAAAGTAATCTGAATTCATACTTAAATGTTCTATGGATTTCTTGGAATTACAAATATGTCATGTTATCAGGGCTTTCATCTGTGTATGTGACTATTTTCAAACTTAATTTTAAATTAATTTTTCAAAACTTGGGTGAGGTTGCTTGATCTCTAAATCATAGTTACTTCACGGCCAGGTAGTCAGTCTTATACACTTTTATTTATTTATTTTTTCCTGTACTCACTTTGAGGGTCTACATAATATTGACAGAGTTGATCTCTTTCCCTGGTTCTTTGTTTCCATTATACTTTTTTTTTCTCATCAATTTTGTCTCTTTATACATTAATCTCTATTTTGAGAGTTTCTTCCAAAACATCAGTTATGTTTAATAACTGTTTTAACATAGCAAAACTATTGAGATCAAAACTTTAGAAAACACATGGCATGAGGAATATTGTTGCTTCATTTATGAGAGCTGGAATATCCTTCCTTTCAAATCACAGCTAGCTGGGGAATAAGTACAATCTCTGCTCAAATTCTAAGACCCAGTTGCTGCTCCTTTTGGGTTGCTGTTCTGAAATTCTGCCTTTCCCAACGTCTTGAGTCTCCAAAAATGCTAGGATAAACTGCAAGGTTTCACACACACACACACTATATTCCTTGACGTAACATCAGTGCTATCAGGGTCACCAACTGCCCTTTGGCGACATAGAAACCATGCATTCCGGAAGGAATGCATTTGATCTTTTCCTCAATCTAACCAACTTCTAATGTTATTTTTTGAAGCATCTACAAATCTCAGGTTTCATTGAGATTGTACACAGTTCTCTAATCCCACATTTATGTTTCTAATTAATATATGCGGTCTTTTAATAAGTATGGAAAAAGAAGATAATTGGAGTGGTAGGGAATGTGTCTCATTTCAACAATGATGTCAGAATGGGAGTGGAAATAATTATTGTCATTTATTGGTTCATGATCAATTTAAAACTTGCTTAAGAGGGATACTTTGATGGATAAGCTAGAGCTGTTCTCTTTATATTCCTATTTACTGCACACAGTGACCACAAAGCTTTTTCTTGATGGAATTTCTCTATTTTATTAATTTTTTCAATCCATGCATTTTCAAAACAACATCTATGCTTCACAGTCTTACGAGTCCATTCATTGAGGATAATGCTTGTGAGGCTTATCTGGATTATAGCATATAATTCTACAGTGAGCTATTTTTAATATATTTGTAAACAATTGGACTACTGAAATTTGAATGTATTTCTGTGATACACTCTATTTAGAAATGAATAAACAAAAGACAAAATCTACACTGAATGCAGCTGCCAAAATAATTTGACATTGAGAATGCTGTAGCTATAAACATGAGATAAACATGAGATAAAAATGCAAAACAGTCTAATGTTTAATTCATTGTGACTCTAATTTTCTGTAAACAGGAAGGTCAAATAGAGAACGACCTTTCTCTCATTTCTAGTCAGGAAGCACAGTATTAGTACCTTGCAGGTCTTCACTTTCTTTTCAGCCTGTGGAAGCCTAACCTCAGGAATACATCATTCAATCTGTCAGAAACTGGGTTTCATAATCCAGTGTATTTTCTTCGCAGGGTTATACTCTCTATTTGGGAGTAATAAAATTTGTAATTGTCATAAATAGAAACTTTGCTTTCTCTTTAATCTCATCAATAATTTTTGGATAGCATTTGCTTGTAATCAATTGTATAAATGTGTGCATGTGTGGGTATGTGTGTGTGTGTAACTGCTTTCAATCAATTTTTGAAGAAGATTCATTATTCTAAGTAATTGCCTTTAAATACTTAAACTCTGTATTGATCCGTAGGTCTGCAGCTCAATTTGGCTTCAATTAGAGCTACTATTCTTGTCCAGCTTTCTACACAATCACTAGTATCATATAAGGAAATAATGAAAATTCCCAGAGCAGCCAGTACCGCTATTTTCAGGTCACTCTGTTAAACGACCTTCTTTATAGGCAGTGATTGTTTTTCTTAGGGTGGCATGAAATAGAGTTCACATTTTAAAGTGAGACAGAGCTTGTTTCAAATTCTCTTCCTGCTATTTTCCCTTAGACTGGTTATTCAATCTCTCTGTAGAGACTGCCTCACTCTTCTACCCCCAAAAAAGTAAAATCAGCCTTTTTTCTATAGTGTCTTTTTCATGTAAAAGTGTAAAGATAAAGATGGTGACATCTGCAAAAGGTTTAACAGAATGATTGTCTCTTCATAAGCCCTCACAAATTCTAGCTTCTTTGTCATTAGCATCAGCGTTGTTGAAGAAAACTATACGTGATACAAGAATTGGCATGACCGCAAGTGTAGGTTTTTCATTTATTGTTTATCTATCTATCTATCTATCTATCTATCTATCTATCTATCTATCTATCTATCTATCCATCCTGAAATAGGCTTATGAATTCTATCTATCTATCTATCTATCTATCTATCTATCTATCTATCTATCCTGAAATAGGCTTATGAATTCTATCTATCTATCTATCTATCTATCTATCTATCTATCTATCTATCTATCCTGAAATAGGCTTATGAATTCATTCCGGGAACCCCTAGGTTGAACGGATTGTGGGTGGGTGCCAATGTGGTGGGAAAGATATGGCTAGTGCTGAACATCCAGCAAGTCTAATTCCAACACTAGAGAGTCACCATGAGTTTACAGTTGTGCTGAAACAGGGTACCCAGGGTCTCACCAGCATAGCTGGGCCCAGCACCCTCCACTATGCTCAATACATGTGATCCCTTCAGACGTGAGCCTGAAGAAATAGATGCAGTGCCTACACATTCAGATTTTTGTTGCTGTTGTTTACTTAGATTGTGTGTTATGGATAAATTAAATAAATAGATGAAATCTAAAGGTGTTATTATATTATTATTCACTAGATACAAAGGATTGACAAAAATGTCAAGAGTACACACACCTAAACATTTTTTAGCATCATTTTAATTTGTATCTGAGGTTACTGTGAGGGTAGTGATTGTAATATAAAGGGTGGCTAATCCTCTAAACTTAAATTATTCCCTTGGTCAAACCACAGATTAAATACTAACTACCAAAATGATTTGCTAATAAAAGAGGAAATCTTGTGTTCTAAAGCTAATTGGAAAGTTGGTCTGTTTGCAGCCAGGCCAAAATTTTTAATCATATATCATTTGTTAAGCATTTAATAAATATTTTTCTTAGGTCCTTAAACTGCCTTATGTCTTTTTTAATTTTAAGATTAAAAGTAAATGATCTTTTTCTTTTAATAGATAGACTTTATTTCTTAGAGCAGTCTTAGATTTACAAAAAAATTGAGCATGAAGTACAGAGTGTTCCCAAAGATACCTTTTCCTCCAGCAAATTTCTCATATAATTAATGTATTGCAAATGTATGTCAAAAATGTTAGGATTGGTGAGTCAATCCTGATAAATTTTTACTAAGCAAAGTCCACTGTTTCAATTAGGGCTCACTCCTTCTATTGTTTATTCTATGGGTTGTGATGTATGACACGTATCTACCATTACAGTGTTATACGGAACAAATTCACTGCCTTGCAAATATCCTGTGCTCCACTTACTCATCTCTCCCTCAACCAAATCCCTTTTAGCCACTGATCCTTTTATTGCCTCTACAGTTTTATTTCTCCCAGAATGTTACGCAGTTGGAATCCTACAGTGTGTACCCTTTTAATATTGGCTTCTTTCGTTAACAATATGCATTTAAAGTTCCCCCAATTCTTTTATTTGCTTTATAACTCATTTTCAAAGACTATTTTTTGAGGAAAACTCATTTGACAAACTGTTAGCTAAACTCTCAGAGAAAGACAGAATATACAAATAAATAAAACCACAAATAAAAGTGGAGACATTACCACCGACCTGACAAAAATAAAAAATGATTATAAAAGCATACTATGTGGGATTTTATTCTAAGAAATTATATAACCTACATGATATGGATAGATTTCCCAATCACAAAAATGTCTTCAACTTACCCAAGAAACTATAGAAAGTTTAAATATAACAAAGTAAATAGATTAAATCAGTAATTCAAAACCTCCCAACAACAAAAAAGTTCAGGACCAGATAGATACACGAGTTAAAGCTAATATTTATAAGTAATAATTAACCCATACATTTAAAGAATATTTAAATATTTAAATAAATATTAAAGAAAAATATACGCAAATCCTTTTCAAGCTCTTCCAAAAAGAGAAGGGAACACTTCTAAACTGATTATATCATGCCAACATTATCTTGACACTAAAACCAGATGAAGACATCACACACACAGACACACACACACTCAGACACATACACACACAAACACAATTACAGACCAACATCTTTCATAAATATTGGTGTGAAAATCCTCAAAAAAAAAACTATTAACCTCAATCCAACAGCATATTAATAGAATTATTCACCATAATAAGTGGGATTTATCTCAGAAATGTAAGGATGGTTAAACATAAAAATAAGTCAATTAGTACCACGTTAATAAAGCAAATAAAAAACCCCAAATGTTTATATGAATTGTAACATAAAAGTCATTTGACAAAATTCAACATCATTTCATGGTAAAAGCGTGCAGAAAACAGAACAAAAGAGAGTTTAATCGGCATGATAAAAAACATTTGTAAAAACAGCTAACATTATACGTTGGTGAAAGACTGAAAGCTTTCTCTCTAAGATCAAACAAAGAAGGTTGTCTGCTTTTACTACTACTATTCAACATTGAACCACAATTTTTAGTCAGTATTTAGAAAAGAAAAAGAAAAGGCATCTAAGTTTAAAATGAAGAAGTGAAATTGTATTAATTGATAACATGATTCTATACATAGAATCCTAAAGATTCCATAAGTAGCTACCAGTCATAATAAATTATTTAAGTAAAATTTCAGGTTATAAGAGCAGCATGCAAAAAACAGTTTTATTTATACACATTTGCAATAAATAATCAAAGCAAGAAATTAAGAAAGCAATTTCATTTACAATAGCATCTTAAAGAATTAAATGTCAATATATACATTTAACCAGGAAGATAGAAGACTTGAATACTAAACACTACAAAACATTGCTCAGAATAATTTTTAAAGGACTTGAAAAACGTGAAAAGACATCTTGAGTTTACGTTTAGGAAGACTTAAAATTGTTAAGGTACCAATACTCCCTAAAGTGAAGTGATTTGCATGTTCAATGCAATCTCTACCAAAATTCCAATAACTTTTATTTTTATTTTCTGTAGAACTGGAAAAAACTGAGCTCACATTTCTATGGACTTTTTAAGGTGCCTCGATCATCAAAACGATTATGAAAAAGAACAGACTTAGATGCCTCACTCTTCCCAACTGCATAACTTACTACCAAGTAACAATAATTAAAACAATGTGCAACTGGCCTAAAGATAGACCAATAAACCAATGAATAGAATTGAAAGTCAAGAAGCAAACCTGTATGTTTATGGCCAACTGACTTTTGATAAGGGTGATAAGTCCTTTCAATGAAAAAAAAGAAAACATCTCTTCAATAAATGGTGCTGGGAAAACTGGATTTTCACAAACAAAAGTATGAAGTTGGGGGGCGGAGCAAGATGGCCGAATAGGAACAGCTCCAGTCTCCATCTCCCAGCACGAGCGACACAGAAGACCGGTGATTTCTGCATTTTCAACTGAGGTACTGGGATCATCTCACTCGGGAGTGCCAGACAATCGGTGCTGGTCAGCTGCTACAGCCTGACCAGCGAGAGATGAAGCAGGGTGAGGCATCGCCTTACCTGGGAAGCGCAAGGGGGAAGGGAGTCCCTTTTCCTAGCCAGGGGAACTGAGACACACAACACCTGGAAAATCAGGTAACTCCCACCCCAATACTGCGTTGTAAGCACACCGGCACACCAGGAGAATATATCCCACACCTGGCCGGGAGGGTCCCATGCCCAGGGAGCCTCCCTCCTTGCTAACACAGCAGTCTGCGGCAATCTAACTGCAAGGCAGCAGCGAGGCTGGAGGAGGGACGCCCGCCATCCCTGAGGCTTAAGTAGGTAAACAAAGCCGCTGGGAAGCTTGAACTGGGTGGAGCTCACAGCAGCTCAAGGAAACCTGCCTGTCTCTGTAGACTCTGCCTCTGGGGACAGGGCTCAGCTAAAGGAGGAGAGGCCTGTGCAGACGCGAACGACTCTGTCTGACAGCTTTGAAGAGAGCAGTGGATCTCCCAACAGGGAGGTTGAGATCTGAGAAGGGGCAGTCTGCCTGCTCAAGTGGGTCCCTGACCCCTGAGTAGCCTAACTGGGAGACATCCCCCACTAGGGGCAGTCTGACACCCCACACCTCACAGGGTGGAGTACACCCCTGAGAGGAAGCTTCCAAAGCAAGAATCAGACAGGTGCACTCGATGTTCAGCAATATTCTATCTTCTGCAACCTCTGCTGCTGATACCCAGGCAAACAGGGTCTGGAGTGGACCTCAAGCAATCTCCAACAGACCTATAGCTGAGGGTCCTGACTGTCAGAAGGAAAACTATCAAACAGGAAGGACACCTATACCAAAACCCCATCAGTACGTCACCATCATCAAAGACCAGAGACAGATAAAACCACAAAGATGGGGAAAAAGCAGGGCAGAAAAGCTGGAAATTCAAAAAATAAGAGTGCATCTCCCCCTGCAAAGGAGCACAGCCCATCGCCAGCAACGGATCAAAGTTGGTCAGAGAATGACTTTGACGAGATGACAGAAGAAGGCTTCAGTCCATCAAACCTCTCAGAACTAAGGGAGGAATTACGTACCCAGCGCAAAGAAACTAAAAATCTTGAAAAAAGAGTGGAAGAATTGACAGCTAGACTAATTAATGCAGAGAAGGTCATAAACGAAATGACAGAGATGAAAACCATGACACGAGAAATACGTGACAAATGCACAAGCTTCAGTAACTGACTCGATCAACTGGAAGAAAGAGGATCAGCGATTGAGGATCAAATCAACGAAATGAAGCGAGAAGAGAAACCAAAAGAAAAAAGAAGAAAAAGAAATGAACAAAGCCTGCAAGAAGTATGGGATTATGTAAAAAGACCAAATCTACGTCTGATTGGGGTGCCTGAAAGTGAGGGGGAAAATGGAACCAAATTGGAAAACACTCTTCAGGATATCATCCAGGAGAACTTCCCCAACCTAGCAGGGCAGGCCAACATTCAAATTCAGGAAATACAGAGAACGCCACACAGGTACTCCTCCAGAAGAGCAACTCCAAGACACATAATTGCCAGATTCACCAAAGTTGAAATGAAGGAAAAAATCTTAAGGGCAGCCAGAGAGAAAGGTCGGGTTACCCACAAAGGGAAGCCCATCAGACTGACAGCAGATCTCTCGGCAGAAACTCTACAAGCCAGAAGAGAGTGGGGGCCAATATTCAACGTTCTTAAAGAAAAGAATTTTAAACCCAGAATTTCATATCCAGCCAAACTAAGTTTCATCAGTGAAGGAGAAATAAAATTCTTTACAGATAAGCAAATGCTTAGAGATTTTGTCACCACCAGGCCTGCCTTACAAGAGACCCTGAAGGAAGCCCTAAACATGGAAAGGAACAATCGGTACCAGCCATTGCAAAAACATGCCAAAATGTAAAGACCATCGAGGTTAGGAAGAAACTGCATCAACTAATGAGCAAAATAACCAGTTAATATCATAATGGCAGGATCAAGTTCACACATAACAATATTAACCTTAAATGTCAATGGACTAAATGCTCCAATTAAAAGACACAGACTGGAAAACTGGATAAAGAGTCAAGACCCATCAGTCTGCTGTCTTCAGGAGACCCATCTCACATGGAGAGACATACATAGGCTCAAAAAAAAGGGATGGAGGAAGATCTACCAAACAAATGGAGAACAAAAAAAAGCAGGGGTTGCAATCCTAGTCTCTGATAAAACAGACTTTAAACCATCAAAGATCAAAAGAGACAAAGAAGGCCATTACATAATGGTAAAGGGATCAATTCAACAGGAAGAGCTAACTATCCTAAATATATATGCACCCAATACAGGAGCACCCAGATTCATAAAGCAAGTCCTTAGAGACTTACAAAGAGACTTAGACTCCCATACAATAATAATGGGAGACTTCAACACTCCACTGTCAACATTAGACAGATCAACGAGACAGAAAGTTAACAAGGATATCCAGGAATTGAACTCATCTTTGCACCAAGCGGACCTAATAGACATCTATAGAACTCTCCACCCCAAGTCAACAGAATATACATTCTTCTCAGCACCACATCACACTTATTCCAAAATTGACCACATAATTGGAAGTAAAGCACTCCTCAGCAAATGTAAAAGAACAGAAATTATAACAAACTGTCTCTCAGACCACAGTGCAATCAAACTAGAACTCAGGACTAAGAAACTTAATCAAAACCGCTCAATTACATGGAAACTGAACAACCTGCTCCTGAATGACTACTGGGTACATAACGAAATGAAAGCAGAAATAAAGATATTCTTTGAAACCAATGAGAACAAAGATACAACATACCAGAATCTCTGGGACACATTTAAAGCAGTGTGTAGAGGGAAATTTATAGCACTAAGTGCCCACAAGAGAAAGCAGGAAAGATCTAAAATTGACACTCTAACATCACAATTAAAAGAACTAGAGAGGCAAGAGCAAACACATTCAAAAGCTAGCAGAAGGCAAGAAATAACTAAGATCAGAGCAGAACTGAAGGAGATAGAGACACAAAAAACCCTCCAAAAAATCAATGAATCCACGAGTTGGTTTTTTGAAAAGATCAACACAATTGACAGACCGCTAGCAAGGCTAATAAAGAAGAAAAGAGAGAGGAATCAAATAGACGCAATAAAAAATGATAAAGGGGATATCACCACCGACCCCACAGAAATACAAACTACCATCAGAGAATACTATAAACACCTCTACGCAAATCAACTAGAAAATCTAGAAGAAATGGATAATTTCCTGGACACTTACACTCTCCCAAGACTAAACCAGGAAGAAGTTGAATCCCTGAATAGACCAATAGCAGGCTCTGAAATTGAGGCAATAATTAATAGCCTACCCACCAAAAAAAGCCCAGGACCAGATGGATTCACAGCTGAATTCTACCAGAGGTACAAGGAGGAGCTGGTACCATTCCTTCTGAAACTATTCCAATCAATAGAAAAAGAGGGAATGCTCCCTAACTCATTTTATGAGGCCAACATCATCCTGATACCAAAGCCTGGCAGA
>NW_022311349.1:0-5369 GCF_002776525.5 Piliocolobus tephrosceles
TGTGCTATTTATTTAAGATATATTTTGCATTTAAAGGACAGCCATCTGATAGTGTGTCACAAATGAAGAAAGTACATATACAAAATTAAGTTAGTAAAGCACGTAGTTCTAGCCAGACCCTTTCAAATCTTTAACTCTGTGCAGTTATGTGGAGAAGATTTTAGAGTAGATACACTGCCTTGATATGTAAATTATACTTGTAAGTCTATATATATGGTAATATTGTAGTACATAGAAATAGGATACCATTATAAAACTTGAGTTTAGATATATATGCATTTGTATAAAATTGAATCTTAGGATTACAGTATAATGAGGTACAGACCAACAGGGGAGACATGAGTTTTATTAAAGATGCTTATCTGAGATTCCTTTGTAGACAAATGGCCTCAAATGCCCATCACTGCCATGGAAGCTGTAATTTTATACATCTGATTCACGAAGTGAGTAGTGAATATCATTTCTTGGTGCACAGATATCTGCCTCTTGTCAGGCAGTTTTCAATTTCATCTCTTCATCTTTGACATGTTGGAATTAGAGTCCTCAGTTTCAAAGTGATTGGTGTGAAATGCTGTTATGATAAAAAGCACTGTGATACCATGAAAAGCCAAATCATAAAATAAATAATCCGTAACAATACAAACTCACAATATAGAAATATTTTCAAAACACACACGTACACACAGTAAAAAAAAAAAAAATTGTCATTTACACTGCAAGAGAAAATTTTTTTTTTGGTCAATAGCTGCTGGATATTCTCTCAAAAGCATGTTTCCTTTTCAATTTCTATACAAGTCAAAATGTTCATCCTCACTATGTAGACATTTATCAAGTGTATTGAGGACCATCTTTCTTTCACTAAAACAGAGACTATTAATTCTAGGAAACTCAAAATTGAGGCGAATATCTCACAATGCATAGGAGCCAGGGCTGCCTCCAACTTTTCTGATACCACCCAGAGGATGCCCTCACTTTTCTCCAGATTATCATGAATACATAGCTTGATCTCATTCTGATGCAAATAACACCCATGACTAGATGACTATAGAGAGGCTGCAGATTGGGAAGGAAACCCAATGGAATCAATCCACATAGCTCAAAAGAAGGCAAAGACAAGGATGTGGTTTTAAAAATCAATTCAGATGAATGAATTGCTGCCAGGAATAGAACTGAAGATTTCATTTTCAATAACTACCTAATTACATCAAATTTAATTTTCTGAATGGGTTTCTATTGTTATGTTTAAAAGTTATTGGAAAATTCTGATAGGTAAATACTTGTGTTCTATCATTTTTGGTGCAAGTCCCCTTGTTAGGACATGGCTCTATGAGATAAAAGTTAAAATTAATAAGAATGAATATGAATACACACATAATGAACATTATATGTATAATCTATGGATGTATATTAATATAAATCTATTAATATAAATCTAGTTGACTCTTACACAGTATAAGTTTGAACTGTGTGGGTCCACTACTTGCCTATTTTATTCTCTATCTGCTACCCATGAAACAGCAAGACCAACACTTCCTCCTCTGCCTTCCCATTGTGAATATGGCAAGGATGAAGACCTGTATGATAATCAACTTCCATTTAATGATAAATATATTTTCTCTAGTTTACCATAACCATAGTATACAATCTATAACATACAAAATGTGTTTATTCACTGTTTATGTTATTGACAAGATTTCTGGTTACAGTAGCCTATTAGTGGCTGGAGAGTTAATAGTTATACATAGATTTTCAACTGTGCAGGGAGTGAGCTCTAACCCTTTGATTGTTTAAGAGTCAGTTGTATATGTATTTAAAATCTAACTTCCTAGCTTTTTCAGACTTTTTAAAAATGTGATCTATAAAAGGTAAATCTTTGTTTTTGATGACAGGTGATATCTTAGGTTCACAAAATGTAATCTATGAAGTAGATGATGTAATTTTTTAAATTTACTAAAAAAACTCAAAAATTAGACAAAAATTGTAGGGAAATAATGAATGTAAAGATGTACTTCACCTTCTTGGTGAATATATTAACAGGTATAATTTTTTCAGATGCTAGGCATAGTTTTGATGCCTCCCTTCCTCCTCAGAGGGAATCACTTCAAGAAATTTGTGTTTTATACCACATGCATATTTTCCATGACATGTGCATACTCATGCACATTTTTAATTATACATATAGAATTAAAATGATATATTTAATAAGAGATGATGCATTCTGCTGATTTTTACCTTATGTTTTGAAATTTATCCATGTTAACAAATGTAGTCTGGGTTGATTCACCTTATATCACTGAAGCAGTGTTATAAATGATCTTTTATATGTTTCCAATTTGTTGGACAGTACAATAACTATTCTTGTAATTGTGCACATCTGTAGACAGCCTAGTTACTAGAATATGCCTAAGTGAAATTTCTGATATGTTGCCAAATTATTCTCCCCATTAGATTTTCTAATTTATATATTCATCAACAGTTTGTTGATATTCTTGTGAAGAATGTAAGACTATACTGTAAGAATGTTGTACAATATTTTTTGGTATTCTTGCCAATTTTCTGCATTGATGATTTTTGTATTTTAAATACCCAAATACGCCATCTTTTAGTTGGAACCAAATATTGGATATGCTGAAAAAGGCAGGTGAGTAGCCTCAAACCTCAACCTAAGTAACAAAACATTTTCAAATATTGGATATGCTGAAAAAGGCAGGTGACTAGCCTCAAACCTCAACCTAAGTAACAAAACATTTTCCATGTACTTTCTTGTGGCTGATTTTGTTAACCCTGCTCAAATCAAATTAAGAGACCCATCCCACCAGTAATATGTGTTTTTAGTATTTTTATAATGATTTGCAGTTTTGTTAGGTTCCCTGAATACTAATCCTCTCTCAGCTATGTGTATTGAAAAGATCTTGAGCATAGCATTTTATTATATTTATATGAAAATAATGGTACAACATAGATAATACCCTCAACATAATCTTTAATATTATATTGGACACTTTCTATTCCCTACCTCTTATATTCATGTAAAAGGCTTTGAATTGTTTGGGCATGGTGGCAGGATTGATTTAGCACAAGAGTTCAAGACGAGCTTGGGCAACATGATGAGAGCCCCATCTCTACAAAAAAATACAAGAAATAGCCAGGTGTGGTGGTGTATACTTGTAGTCCCAGTTACTGGGGAGGCTGAGGCAGGAGGATTGCCTGAGTTCTGGAGGCAGAGGTTGCATTGAGCCTTGATCATGCTACTGCACTCCAGCCTGGGCAACAGAACAAGACTGTCTCAGGGAAAGAAAAAAAAAGTCTTTAAATTATGCTTTTAAAATTTATGTCATTGGCTGGGCAGAGTGGCTCATGCCTGTAATCCCAGCACTTTGAGAGACTGAGGTGGGCAGATCACTTGAGGTCAGGAGTTTGAGACCAGCCTGGCCCACATGGTGAAACCCCATGTCTACTAAAAATACAAAAAATTAGCTAGGCGGGTGGCACACGCCTGTAATCCCAGCTACTGGGGAGACTGAGGCAGGATAATTGCTTGAACCTGGAAGGCAGAGGTTGCACTGAGCCAAGATTGTGCCACTGCACTCCAGACTGGGTGACAGAATGAAATTCCATATCAAAAAATAATATAAAATGTATGTCATTAACCTAATTTAGAATTGATATATATACACTCATGGTGTTTTGGGAGGCATCTATCCACCTCCTATTTACGTATCTTTTTCAATATAGCTAATTTATTGCCCTATCACTTATGGTAGTAGTTTTCTTAAAAGCCATGATGTCTGTTTAGAGGAGGGTCCCCCACCTTGCTTTGCCTTAGAAGTTGTGCTAGTGAGGTAGAGATGCCATAACAAAATACCATGGACTGGGTGGCTTAAATGATAGAAATGTATTTTCTCACAGTTCTGGAGGTAGGAAGTCCAGATCCAGGTGCTGTTAGATTTGACTTCTGGCAAAGTCTGTCTTCCTTGCTGCTGTGCCTTTACATGGCCTTTAAACATCTCATATAGAGATAATATTTATTCAGTGAGTTTTTTTTTTCCTTAAAAAGGACACACGTGACAGGTCCAAATAAGATTTGCACTAGAACTTTTAGTCCAAATGAGACTTCTTGAAAATAAAAAAGTTAATGCGTGTGTGTGTGTGTGTGTTGGTGAAGCACTATGTATTCTGTTCACATTTTTGAAGGAAAAAAATGTTTTTGAGATGGAGTTTCACTCTTGTGGCCCAGGCTGGAGTGCAATGGTGTGATCTTGTCTCACTGCAACCTCCGCCTCCTGTGTTCAAGCGATTCTCCTGTCTTAGCCTCCCGTGTGGCTGGGATTACAAGTGTGCACCAACACCCCCAGCTAATTCTTTGTATTTTTAGTAGAGATGAGGTTTTGCCATGTTGGCCAGGCTTGTCTCGAACTCCTGACCTCAGACGATCCACTGGACGTGGCCTCCTAAAGTGCTGGGATTACAGGTGTGAGCCACCACAACTGGCCAGAAAAAAATATTTTTAACATACTAAAGCTGATGACTTTTATGGTTGTTGACAAAAACCTCTAATGCCAATGCCTATCTCTGTAAAAAGCAGTAATATGAGGAGCTTGATAAAAGGTGAGAAGATTTTTCAAGTAGTATAGGAGCTCCATCTGTGACAAGAAGCAGAAGCATTCATTTCCACTTGATATTTTTTGTTATTAATCATAACTTTAAGCAACATTCTTTATCTGCCTTTAAAATGTTGACTCCAAATGTTGAGTCTTTTAGTAGTTTTTAAAATGGACATGCAAGAGGTATAATTTTCTCTTATCGCATCAGCATATACCTAAAGAGTAATAATATATAGATTTGAAGGCCAGGCATGCGGGCTCACATCTGTAATCCCAGCACTTTGGGAGGCCAAGGCAGAAGGATAGCTTGAGACAGAGCTCAAGACCAGCTTGGGAAAAGTGGCAAGATCCTGTCTCTACATAATTTTTAAAAATTAGGTGTGGTGATACACACCTGTAGTCTCAGCTACTTAGGATGATGAGGCGGGAGGACTGCTTGGCTCCAGGAAGTCAAGGCTGCAGTGAGCTGTGTTCGTGCCACTGCACTCTAGCCTGGGTGACAGAGACCCCGTCTCAAAAAATAATAATCATCATGTTTTTTAAAGAACGTAGCCACTATAGAAGGGGAGTAGTGAAGCTGCAGTACCTTGATGAACAATTTCAGAGTTATCTAGATTAGAAAATACATAAAACTTGGAAGTGTATAAGTGGGAACACAGAGTGTCATTTGAAAAATGATTCACTTTTCCAGGCCATCAACCAGTTTGAAAATTTTGGCAGGACACATGTCTTTATTAAGGGTTTTCCAATGTTTTAGGACTTCTT
>NW_022311350.1:0-3811 GCF_002776525.5 Piliocolobus tephrosceles
TTCATTTATAATATCCAACTTATCCCATCATGTTATAAGTATTTTTTTAACTTCATATGATTTTTATATCTTGTATATTTTTCCTTTCTTAATACATTCTGCATCTCTGGAGCTCTGTCTTGTTTTGGTTTAGTATCAGTTTTCCAATGTCATTCAAGTAATTTGGGTACTGGAAGAATTAGAATAATGAATTACAAATACACCGCAGTGCAAGAAACAGGGTTCAATAAATTCAAGATCTCATTTGTTCAAATAGGATTTAATGTTCACTGCCAGTCACACGTCGGCAGAAATAATATTTCCCAGAAATAACAGAGGGTCACAACACAAGTCAGAATCATCATCCTGGGAGAAATCATAGAGATTATCGTTGCCAAGGAAACTTTTTTGTTATACAATTACTTTTATTTATGTTAAACAAAACGTTGCCTTATCTAGATAGCACATGACTCAGTAATAGAAATTCCTGTACAAATTATAATGTGTGTAGTGATTTATATCACTGAAGCAACCATTGTGAACTAAACAATTAGTACCAGATAATGAGTAATAATTTCAAATGAAGACAACGTAGAATCAACACTTCATTTTGATGGTGATAGTTCCAGAATATCAAAGAGATACTAGACCCAGAAATGATGATTAAATTACCTACATTCACTCATTTGTATTGTAATTATTAAGGATTTACATGCAAGAAGAACTTAGAGCTCCAACAGTCAGAGATATTCAGGGTGCAATAATTATTTCGTGCCTACCAAATGACTAGACACAATCTCAAAAGCCAATTTAAATCTAATGGTTGAACTAATCAATCTCAAGTGAAGAAAAGAAAAAGTGTGAAAATTTTTAAATGGACTATAAGAGTAAGACAAAAAAAAATTACCCATAGTAGCCTTATAGAAGTATTGCAATTTCCATTCTAGGAAGTATTATTTTTTTTTAATATTTATTATAAAATATAAAGAGAGTTAAGAGAATTTATTTTCAACTTTAGTTAGCAATGACCTTATCTTTGAACTCAAAGTCACTGAAAATATTATTGAGTATTGAGATTCACTGTTATTTATCAAATACAAATTCAATTGTATTCTATATGAAGTAACAACTTGTAGAAAGAAGCTTATGGGCTTGAGAATACAAGTCATGGTGAAGATGTCACACAGAAAGAAAGTTAGTTCCTGTATCGAAAGTACAAAAGTGAAACTACAAAGTATTCTTGTGGCATTGACTGTCATCAAAGACGAAAATATATAAAAATAAATAGCAAATAAATTGACATTAGAAACTCTTCAGAATTGTAGTATTCCCTTGAAGCTACATGTGGGTGAAATGTGGACCTTCACAAGGAGGCTTCATTGTGAAGTGAAAGAAAGCTTCTAGAAATGAACACATGTCCACTATTATTTGCCTATAATTAAAAAAAAAATGAATTCCAATGTATGAGAAGTTTTTTTTTTTTTTTTTTTTTTTTTTTTTTTTTGCATAACCCACTTGGCAGACTAGCATGACCTAATCTAAGACAACCTGGAATCTTTATGTATATCAATCAGTGAATCAGATATTTCTTCTTTTGAAGAAATATCAGTGGCCCTGCCCTTCCTGTGAACTGTTAATCATATATTACGTATCTTCCTTTGAGAAATTTTGAAATCTGAACTATAACTTGTTCCAAGTGTTTTAAGAAGAGATAGTATGGCTCATGTCTGTAATCCCAGCACTTTGGGAGGCCAAGGCAGGCAGATCACCAGGTCAGGAAATCGAGGCCATCCTGGCCAACATGGTGAAACCCTGTCTCTATGAAAAATACAAAAAAACTAGCTGGGCATGGTGGTACGCACCTGTAGTCCCAGCTACTGTGGAGGCTGAAGCAGGAGAATTGTTTGAACCCAGGAGGCAGAGGTTGCAGTGAGCCAAGATTGCACCTCTGCACTCCAGCCAGGGGACAGAGTGAGACTCCGTCTCAAAAAAAAAAAAGGAAGGGATGGTAGATCTGTATTTGAGTAGTCAACAAGAAGGCAAAAATTGTATTTCTGTAAACAAAAATAATATGCTATGTGCTATTGAATATACAATTCTATTTATTGACTCTCCATTTATATATCCAATTGAGCATGACCTTTTCAAGCAGCTAATTATTCCAACAGTGTTTCCATGTATGGATTTAGAAACTCTGTGCCTATGGTTGTACGCATAGCTGCGTATATAGATAGGTATCTGGATAATATTGATATAATGGTTTTTAGTCATGACTGATTTCTGTCCTGAGAGGATAACTATGAAACACATCTGATGGCAATTCAATGAAATACACAAGTAATCAATTTGGATAATATTGTTGGAGTTTAAGAAAGGTTTTTAATAAAATAAAAATATGGACATAGGCATGGGCAAGGACTTCATGTCTAAAACACCAAAAGCAACGGCAGCAAAAGCCAAAATTGACAAATGGGATCTCATTAAACTAAAGAGCTTCTGCACAGCAAAAGAAACTACCATCAGAGTGAACAGTCAACCTACAGAATGGGAGAAAATTTTTGCAATCTACTCATCTGACAAAGAGCTAATTTCCAGAATCTACAAAGAACTCAAACAAATATACAAGAAAAAAACAAACAACCCCATCCAAAAGTGGGCAAAGGATATGAACAGACATTTCTCAAAAGAAGACATTCATACAGCCAACAGACACATGAAAAAATGCTCATCATCACTCGCCATCAGAGAAATGCAAATCAAAAACACAAAATGAGATACCATCTCACACCAGTTAGAATGGCAATCATTAAGAAATCAGGAAACAACAGGTGTTGGAGAGGATGTGGAGAAATAGGAACACTTTTACACTGTTGGTGGGATTGTAAACTAGTTCAACCATTATGGAAAACAGTATGGCAATTCCTCAAGGATCTAGAACTAGATGTACCATATGACCCAGCCATCCCACTACTGGGTATATACCCAAAGGATTATAAATTATTCTACTACAAAGACACATGCACACGTATGTTTATTGCGGCACTATTCACAAGAGCAAAGACTTGGAATCAACCCAAATGTCCATCAGTGACAGACTGGATTAAGAAAATGTGGCACATATACACCATGGAATACTATGCAGCCATAAAAAAGGATGAGTTTGCGTCCTTTGTAGGGACATGGATGCAGCTGGAAACCATCATTCTTAGCAAACTATCACGAGAAGAGAAAACCAAACACCGCATGTTCTCACTCATAGGTGGGAACTGAACAATGAGCTCACTTGGACTTGGGAAGGGGAACATCACACACTGGGGCCTATCATGGGGAGGGGGAAGGGGGGAGTTATTGCATTGGGGAGTTATACCTGATATAAATGATGAATTGATGGGTGCTGACGAGTTGATGGGTGCAGCACACCAACATGGCACATGTATACATATGTAACAAACCTGCACGTTATGCACATGTACCCTAGAACTTAAAGTATAAAAAAAAAAAAGACTGATTTTTGCAGATTGTTTCAAGTATTTTTGTACAAGTATTATAATAAAGCAAAATGATTTTCCAAAAAGTTTAGTCACTAAGTATTGAGCTCTATCAAATAGTCATGTCAAAGGCAGTCATTTTGTTGCAACACTCCTATATGCATGTTTAAAAAGTCATTCTTCTAACTTGAAAATAAAAACCTACATCTTCTAATGCAGAGTAATAGGACATATTCATTGGCATTTCATTACTTTTTATTTGGAAAATGACTCTTTCCTACCAGTTCTTCTCTGTGGCAATCCCAGTGCTTTTCCATATGTAAAAACATGACATTACAGTATTA
>NW_022311351.1:0-5961 GCF_002776525.5 Piliocolobus tephrosceles
AGAGGGGCCCAGGTGTGTGGTGTGGGTGGCAGGTGAGTGATGGGCCCAGCAAGGCTGGCTCAGGCCCTGAGTCACCAGCGAGTTTGGCAGAGACTCTCCAGGCCCCCCACACCTTCCCCACTCTACGCCCCTCCACCCTCCCACCTGGGCCTGGGGGAGCCATCACAAGCACCTCTGCATGTCCACTGTGCAGATGGGGAAACTGGGGCTGAGAGCACCTGGGAGTCACCACCACCCTCCACCACCAGGTTCCCCATGGCATTCTCCAGAGAGCGGCAATTTCCCCCAAGCCCAGAATGTTCCGGAATGTTCCAGAAGTCTTCATTTACAGTCAGAAGACACTTGCAGACCCTAAGTGGTGGAGCAGGGCTGTATGGGGGACTTGCCTGACTTTGGAGTTCTTGACCTGAGATCTTCAGAAAACCCACTTTCACCTCTGACAGCTGTGTGGCCTTGGGTGAGTTCCTCAACTTCTCTGGGCATCAGCCACCTCCTCTGCAGAGCGGAGCCACTGCCGGCACCTTCCTCAGGAGGCTGAGGTCATGCTGATCCTCCCACCATCCCGCAGGGTCTCTGCATACCCCCTGCAGGGAGGAATGTTTGGCCTGGGTCCCTGGCCCTATGTGGGCCTCAGTTTCCCCTCCTGTAATACTTTTAAGAACCCCACCTCCCCCTGCTTATCCACAAGGCCACACACATGGTCACAGCCACTTGCAGACACAGCTTAAGAATCCCATATGTGGCCACACACAGCCCACTTCACCACATCCCAGGACACAGGTCCATGCAGATACAGCCTTGCGTGGTCACACAGAGAGACACACAGACATGCACGCTCAGAGAGGGGCTCCTGCTCCGTCCAACACTCAAAGCCTCACTCCCAGGGCCACACATTCTGTCTCACATTCGCAATCACCACCACCTACAAACACCCACAGAGAGCCACAGACAGGCATCGCAACACATCTGCAGGCACTATCAGAGTCACACCAAGGTCACACCCACAGTGATGTGTTTGTGACACCCACCTGCTGACAGTCACACCGAGTGTCCCCCAGCCATGTGCACACCACTGCTGACGGTCACACACATTCCCCTTGCCCTCCTCCTTAGGGGATCCTGCCCTTCTCTGACCTGCCCTGCACACCTGGGGCAACACATCCAGCTCCCTTGGGCCCTGTGCCCTGGGCAGAGAGGGTCCCTTTATCCCAGCCCTGCCCATCTTCACTCCTGGAGAGCATGGGCCCCAGTCCCCAGCCCTCAGAGCCTGCATGTCCACTGTGCAAATGGGGAGACTGAGGCTCAGGGAGCACCTGGGATTCACCACCACCTTCCACCACCAGGTCCCCCTTGGCATTCCACAGAGCAGCAACTCTCCCCAAGCCCAGAATGTTCCGGAATGTTCCAGACGTCCTCATTTACAGTCAGAACCCATCTGCAGCCCCTAAGTGGTGGAGCAGGGCTCTATGCAGGGCTTGCCTGACTTGGGAGTTCTTGACCTGAGATCTTCAGAAAAAAGACTTTCGGCCGGGCGCGGTGGCTCAAGCCTGTAATCCCAGCACTTTGGGAGGCCGAGACGGGCGGATCACAAGGTCAGGAGATCGAGATCATCCTGGCTAACATGGTGAAACTCTGTCTCTACTAAAAAATACAAAAAACTAGCCGGGCGAGGTGGTATGCGCCTGTAGTCCCAGCTACTTGGGAGGCTGAGGTGAGAGAATGGCGTGAACCCGGAAGGCAGCGGAGCTTGCAGTGAGCTGAGATCCGGCCACTGCACTCCAGCCCTGGCGACACAGCGAGACTCCGTCTCAAAAAAAAAGAAAAAAGACTTTCACTTCTGGGTGGGTGCCAGAGCCCACCCCAGGGAGCCAGCTGGAGGAGAGGACCCCCGAGGGATCTGAACACTCCCCTCCTCAAAGGGCTTGACCTCCAGGGTCACAGAAAGTTCTAGAACAGGGTTTTCTGCCCCTGGACATTTGGAACCATCATTGTTGGTTGTAGGGGCCCTGACTTGTGCATCGTAGGGGGTGTGGAGTAACCCTGGCCTCTACCCACGAGGTGACCTCATCCTCCTCCCCGGGTTGTGACGACTGGAAATGTCTCCGGACATTGCCACGTGCCCTTGGGGATGGAATCGCCCTGCATGAGAACCACTGTCTAGAGTGAGGGGGACACAGGAGCTTTCCTTGAAGCATTCTCGTGTGAAAATGGTAACAGCATCGTCTGTTTGCACCCTTCATGGGTGGTTAACAACGGCAATAAAACCACAAGCTAACCAGCCTGCACCATCGCCCGGGGGCAGGGTCTCAAGGGTACCAGTTCCCAGGGTACCCTCCAGGATGAAGTCCCCAGCAGGTGAGGCTCCTAACAGGTGACATTCAGTGTGGCAAGGTCTCTGGGATCAGGTCCCAGAAGGTAAAGTCCCCAACAGCCGAGATCCTCAGTAGGTGCAGCCTCCAGCAAGCGAGGTTCCCAGTAGGCACCGTCCCCAGCCGGCAAGGTCCCCAGCAGGGTTGGCTCCTGGCAGTGGTAAAGCCCGGCATGTGAAGTCCCAGGTAAGTCACACGCCTGGCCACCAAAGGCTTCAGCAGGCGAGGCCCCAGGCAGGTGAGGCCCCAGGTAGGTAAATCCCCAGACTAGTGAGACCCTAGGTAGGTGAGGCCCTGAGAAAGAGGTCCCGGCAGCCCAGGCCCCTCACCGGCCTCTCAGGTGAACCAAGCCGCTATGCTGCGCACTGTTTGGTACCTAGATTCCTCCTGCAGTTTCCAGCAGGCCTTGCAGAAAGCCAGTGTCCAGCTGAAGAAGCGAGGCCGCAGCGTCTCCCGCCAGCGAAAGTAGCTCAGGTAGCGGGCGTGGTCCTTGTCCAGCTCCTGCAGGTATCGGGCCAGGTCCCTGGGGCTCTGGAAGTCGTCCACGTGGATGAAGGCATCGGGTGGCAGGAACCTCTCATAGTTGCTTCTGCTGGGCCCCAGCACCACGGGCACGGCCCAGGCCTCCAGGGCGTTCTTCCACAGCTTCTCGGTGATGTAGTCAGGGTGCAAGGAGTTCTCGAAGGCCAGGTAGAACTTGTACCTGGACAGCGTCTCCATCATGGTCCCCCTGGGCAGGGGCTTGTGGGATTTCCCGTACACATCCACCTTGAGATGGGCCTGCAGGCTCTGGTAGTAGCGCACCCTGGCTGAGTCCGGCTTCCAGTTGGACACCGCCCAGGCCACCAGCTCGGTCTTGGCCGAGAGGTTGAGTGGTGGGTGGGCAGGCTGGCCGGACCACGGTTCCAGCCAGCCGTAGGGCGTGAAGATGTCGGAGTCGCTGCGGTAGGACATGGTGAGATTGAAGTATCCGTCCAGGGCTTGCAGGTGCCGGCAGTGGCTTGGGGACTCCATGCTTAACCAGATCCAGCGCTGCCCCTGCGGCCTGGTGGGGGGCGGGAGGTCGGCACTGGGGTCGTACATGATATCCCGGTGGTGCACGATGACCGCGTCTGCCTGTGGGTACACATCGGAGTCGGCAGTGATGTTGCAGTCGGCTGCGCCGGGCACCATCTCTGAACAGCGGGGCAGAGCCATGGGTGTGTTAAAAGGCCACGTCCACAGCAGGATCAGGAGGGTGGGGCGGGCAGGGGTCGTCGTGCTGTCCTGGCAGCGGGACCCACTGGGAGCTCCAGTGACAGGTGCCACGGCCGTAAGCCCTGGCCTAGGGGACCCAGTGGCATCGTCTTGGGACACACGCAGGTAGGAGAAGAAACACACAGCCACCAGCAGCTGAAACAGCAGCCCGGCCAGACAGTGGCGCCACAGCCATTGTGGCTTGGCTGGGCCCAGGGGATCCATGTGTCAGAGCAGCTGGGAAGAGAGGAGAGAGGAGTGAGGGTCATTAAGGACAATCACCTACTTCCTGGCCACGCGTCCTGAGAGAAGCTGTTATAATTTATGACACAGCTTGTCATAAATACCCCCGGTACCCCTGAGTTGAGGATTGAATTTATGACTCTGACAGGGAAGGGTACAATGGGATTAGGTGTTGCAAGTAACATAAGAGTTCTCCAGATAAGGTAGGAGTTGAGGGAAAGGGTGTCCCTTGGATGAGGAAAGAGCCAGTGCCAAAGCCTGGCGGGGTAAGACACCTGAGCAGTTTGCAGACAAAGAAAAGGAAGTGCTCAGGCTGCCAGTTTAAGCTTGATTTTCTATTCACTTGGTGTTTCAATCAACAAACACTCAAAGCTAACCCCCCTGGCCCTCAGACACCCTGTCCCTGCCCTGGGGGAGAGGCTGAGGCTGGGGGAGAGGTGGGGAGGATAGGAGGGAAAATGGGCAGGTGTGAAGAGTCGGGGAGGCAGGGACTGACCAGGTAGGGAGTGGGGGGAACCTGGGACCCCAGGGAGGAGTAGGAGTTCTGGGAAGACGAGCCCCGCTTGTCCTGGAGATGCCCAGCGTGGAACTGGAGGGAGCCCAGGGCCCCCGGAGTGTAGGCACTGGGTCTGGGAAGTCAGAGAAGAAAAACCTTCAGGCCGGGCGCGGTGGCTCAAGCCTGTAATCCCAGCACTTTGGGAGGCCGAGACGGGCGGATCACGAGGTCAGGAGTTCGAGACCATCCTGGCTAACACGGTGAAACCCCGTCTCTACTAAAAAATACAAAAAGCTAGCCGGGCGAGGTGGCTGGCACCTGTAGTCCCAGCTACTTGGGAGGCTGAGGCAGGAGAATGGCGTAAAAACCCGGGAGGCGGAGCTTGCAGTGAGCTGAGATCCGGCCACTGCACTCCAGCCTGGGCGACAGAGCAAGACTCCGTCTCAAAAAAAAAAAAGAAAAACCTTCAAAGAGGCTAAGAGGGGCGACTGGAGGAAGAGGAGGGAACCTGAACCCTGAACCATGCTTTACAATGGATGAGGTGAGGCTTGGACGCCAGGGTGGATTGTTTACAATTTTAAATGTACATCTAAAAACTGAACAGTATATTTACAAAAAAATTATAGGCTGGGTGTGGGTGCTCACACCTATAATCCCGGCACTTTGGGAGGCCAAAGCGGGCGGATCACTTGAGGCCAGGAATTTGAGACCAGCTTGGCCAACGTGGCAAAACTCTGTCTCTACTAAAAAACACAAAAA
This sequence comes from Piliocolobus tephrosceles, assembly GCF_002776525.5. Lineage (NCBI taxonomy): Eukaryota > Metazoa > Chordata > Mammalia > Primates > Cercopithecidae > Piliocolobus > Piliocolobus tephrosceles. The sequence goes on from NW_022311351.1 coordinate 5,104, forward strand.
TTAGCTGGGTGTCGTGGTGGCACCTGTAATCCCAGCTACTCGGGAGGCTGAGGCAGGAGAATCACTTGAAGTGAGCGGAGCTCACACCACTGAACTCCAGTCTGGGTGACAGAATGATACTCTGTCTCAAATAGTAATAATAATAATAATAATAATAACAATAAATTTATATAACACAGGGTCTTCCTCTGTCACCCAGGCTGGAGTGCATTAGCATGATCTCAGCTCACTGAAGCCTCAACCCCTCAGGCTCAAACGATCCTCCCACCTCGGCCTCCAGAATAGCTGGGACTACCGGCAAGTGCCACCATGCCCAGTCAATTTTTTTTTTTTTTGAGATGGAGTCTCTCTCTGTTGCCCAGGCTGGAGTGCAGTAGCGCAATCTCGGCTCACTGCAACCTCCGCCTCCTGGGTTCACGCCATTCTCCTGCCTCAGCCTCCCGAGTAGCTGGGACTACAGGTGCCTGCCACCATGCCCAGCTAATTTTTTTGTGTTTTTAGTAGAGATGGGGTTTCACTGTGTAAGCCAGGACGGTCTTGATCTCCTGACCTCATGATCCACCTGCCTCGGCCTCCCAAAGTGCTGGATTACAGGCGTGAGCCACCGCACCCAGCGTTTTTTTTTTTTTTATTATTTACTTTTGGGCTTGGCTTACTGCAACCTCTGCCTCCCCGGTTCAAGTGATTCTCGTGCCTCAACCTCCTGAGTAGCTGGGATGGCAGGTGGGTGCCACCATGCCCGGCTAATTTTTGTATTTTTAGTAGAGACAGGATTTCACTATGTTGGCCAGACTGGTCTTGAACTCCTGGCCTCAAATGATCCACCTGTCTCGGCCTCCCAAAGTGTTGGGATTACAG
>NW_022311352.1:0-10661 GCF_002776525.5 Piliocolobus tephrosceles
AAAAAAAAAAAAAAAAAATGTTGAATTAATTAGTATCATTTGAAAACCAGGAGGTTGGACATAAGCATCTAGATTTTCCATTTCTCATGAAAATCTGGAGATTTGGCCACATCACATATCTTTCCTCATTTATCTCCTGCCTAGGCTCTGGAAACTTCCCAGGCTTTGACTCTTGGATGACTGTATGGAGCACATTTCCTGCTCCTTCCTCGCCCTGGAGTCTTTCCCAATCAATGTTTGTTTTAAAGAACCACAAAGCTGGAACGTCCCTACAGGTTCTTTGGGTTCAAACCCCCATTTGTCAGTGGAGGAAAGAGGCCTAGGGAGGAGGAGGTGACTTACCCAAGGTCATGTGGATCACCAGTGATGTGGGTGGGAAAAGAACCCAGGTCTTCTTCCTCCTGGTTTAGTGCTGCTGTTCAGCCCTTGGGAACAAGAGGCTGTCATCTTCCTAAAAATTGAGACTTTCTTAAGAGATGTGTTTGATTCACCTCAAAGGTCATCAGCCCTTACTTTTGTTTCCTGTCTCAGCCAAGGCAAATGTTTATCTTGCAAAAGTGAAATTAGATCCAGAGTGGTTCCTTTTGGCTTACAAGGTATTTAAATATCTCTGTTTTTGTCCTCTGTGACTTTTCCTCATGGCCTTGCTGTGGTTGCAGCTGTTTAAAGAGATGCCTGCACAAAGTCATTCACCTAAGTGGGAGTTCAAAAAGGATGCTTATCTTCAATTTTGGCTGGCTGCTTTTTTTAAGTCTTTTAGCTCAAGGTCAGAGAAAAACAGCTTGGGGTGCATTTTTTGTCAAGCATGGCCACAGATAATACCAGCATGAACAGCGTGACATATGTGTAATCCCTTGACTGTCCCAGAGAAAAGATGCAGGGTAGCAGCCATGAGCCATTTGCAGAGGGGGATGCCACACTGCACTGGGCACTGGGTCAGGAGCTTAGCCGATATTTTCAATTGTTTTAATTTTTTAAAAGTTCTTTTGCATTAGAAAATAGCTGAGCATAGGCCGGGTGCAGTGGCTCACACCTGTAATCCCAGCATTTTGGGAGGCTGAGGCGGGTGGATTATCTGAGGTCAGGGGTTTGAGACCAGCTTGACCAACATGAAGAAACCCCATTTCTACTAAAAATACAAAATTACCCAGGCATGATGGCACATGCCTGTAATCCCAGCTACTAGGGAGGCTGAGGCAGGAGAATCGCTTGAATCCAGGAGGCGGAGGTTGCGGTGAGCCGAGATCACGCCATTGCAGTCCAGCCTGGGCAACAAGAGCAAAACTCCATCTCAAAAAAAAAAAGAAAAGAAAATAGCCAAGCACACGCAAAAGTAGAAAAGATGGTAAAATGAACTTCCATACATCTATCACTCAGACTCAGCATTTATCAAGATTTTGCTACATTTGCTTTCCAGTCTGGTTTTTAACTTTTTCTTCGATATATAATTTGTACACAGTAAAATTCATCAACTAATTTAAAGCGTATAGTTTGATGAGTTTTTAAACTTTTATTATTTTGAAATAATTTCATACTTACAGAAAGTTGTAAAATAATACAAAGAATTTCCATATACCCTTGACTAAGACTTCCTGAGTGTTAACATTTTATCATACTTGTTTTTATCATTACTTATCAAACGTTATCCACATATACAATTGTTAATATTTTTCTGAATACACTTACTGTTAAAGAAACAATTATGCCAGGTGCAGTGGCTCACACCTGTTATCCCGATAGTTTGGGAGGCTAAGGTGGGAGGATCACTTGAGCACAGGAGTTCAAAACCAGCCGAGGCAACATAGTGAGACCTTGTCTCTACTGAAAAAGAAAAATTAGCCAGGTGTGGAGGCTGAAGTGGGAGGATTATTTGAGCCTGGGTGACGGAGGATGCAATAAGCTATGATCATGCCACTTCACTCTAGCGTGGGCATCAGAGTGAGACCTTGTCTAAAAAAAAAAAAAAAGGGCCACTGTAACAGGGTCTTGCAGTGAGAGAGAGAGATTGAACTTAATTCTGAATACAACATGGGCAGGTGGGAATTCACAGCCAAGAAGCACTGTGGGGTCAATGGATGGAAAATTACTAAGAGGAAACAGCAAGGGTAAGGGAGATTCTAGCTAAACGAACCTAACACTATTCTTGCTAAAGATAGGCCAACTTGATCAGACATCACCTGGGGAATGCTGGCGGTGAGTCAGATGTCAAGGATAGGGGTTTCCTGCTAAACTGACTTAATGGGGTTCTTTGCTAAAACTGGACCTTATAGGAAGCACACAGATGGGCCTAGGAGGAGATTCAGAAGCCTGAATAAAGTTTGGCTAAGCAAAGATTCTTTGCCAACATGCTATTATTATTTTTCCGAACCATTTGCAGGTTAATGAATTTTTGTTTTTTTTTTTTTGAGACGGAGTCTCTCTCTGTCGTCCAGGCTGGAGTGCAGTGGCGCGACCTCCACTCACTACAAGCTCCGCCTCCCGGGTTCACGCCATTCTCCTGCCTCAGCCTCCCCTGTAGCTGGGACTACAGGTACCTGCCACCATGCCTGGCTAATGTTTTTATTTTTAGTAGAGACAGAGTTTCACCATGTTAGCCAGGATGGTCTCCATCTCCTGACCTCATGATCTGCCCGTCTCGGCCTCCCAAAGTGCTGGGATTACAGGTGTGAGCCACCGCGCCCGGCCGGTTAATGAATTTTAACAAATGTTTATGTCTGTGTTATCAGTCAAATCAAGTTGTAGAACATTTCCAGTACTCCAGAAAGTTCCCTGATGCCCTTTTCCAAAGGCAATCAATGATCTTATTTTTTTAATCATTATAGATTAGTTGTGCCTCTTCTTGACCTGAATGTAAATGGAATAATTCCTGTCTTTATTTTTGCTGAATTACTTTAAAGCCCATCCTAGGCCTCATGTTATTTCATCTCTACATGCTTAGTGAGTATTTCTAGAAGTTATAGGCATTTTCTTAAGTAGTCATGATGCCATTGTGGTTATAAATGTCTTCATAACAAATGCCTATGATTATTTCCTTTTTTTTTTTTTGACACAGAGTCTCGCTCTGTCACTCAGGCTGGAGTGCAGTGGTGTGATCTCAGCCCACTGCAACTTCTGCCTCCTGGGCTGAAGCCATTTTCCTGTCTCAGTCTCTGGAGTAGCTGGTATTACAGGCATGCATCAGCATGCCTGGCTGATTTTTGTATTTTTAGTAGAGATGGGGTTTCACCATGTTGGCCAGGCTGGTCTTTAACTCCTGACCTCAGGTGATCTGCTCACCTTGGCCTCCCAAAGTGCTGGGATTACAGGCGTGAAACACCACACCTGGCCGATTATTTCCATTTTACAGTTGAGTACACGAGCTCAAGGAGGTGGTAAAATGTGCTCAGGGTCACCCAGGAAGTGACTGCAGAAGCAGGCAATCTCCCTGCAGAGCCTTACTTGACACTGCTTAGTCTCTGCTGCTGTCCTCAGTGCAGGTCCCTGGCAGAGGTTTGGCTGCCTGGGGGACCAAGGAGAGGCTGACATCTCTGACGACCCTGTCTTGCGCTTTGTGTGGTCCCACTCAGCTGGGCCCCTATAACACATGACAATCCATAAATGCACTCACAGTGGCCCTTTGAGCCCCCCAGCCCACAGGCACACTCACTTATGCCACTGTTTTTAGAGATGCCGCCTGCTGCCTCTCTAAAGACCAAAGAAAGGTAACAACCCTGCAGTGGCCAAACAGATGGAGACCTGGTGGATGTGTTTGAAGGCTGCTGAGAGCTTCTCATTCCCACAGTCTAGACTTCAGAAAGGTGCCAAGACAAGTTAAGCCATCAAAATGCAGAAAAGACATATTCCTTTAATATTTTAGATTATAGTTGCAAATGTGTCCTAATAACACACAAATCCCCATTTGTACAAAACACGAAAGTAAAACTGACAGTAACTTGTTCTTCCAGGAGACAGTTAGGTAGAAATCAGCCTAAAAGGGTATGTTTTTCCCCTCTTGGAAGCCCAGCACAGAACTCACCAGGAACAAGTAAATAATTATGAGCCTGAGTCAACTGCTAGTAATCACAATTTTATTCTGTCTTATAAATTGTAAGGTCCATGTAGCAACCAGATAAGTCAAAGACTTAAATGTATTCACAAACCAAATCTTACACACTTCCCAGAGGATGTATTTGTTTGATAAAAGCATCCTTAATGCTTGTTTCTAAAACAGAGCTGGATGAAGCTGTTTAAATGGAAATGGATTTTGAGCAAAAATGTATTTCCCAATTACTTAGAAATAGCTTCTCTGCCCTCCACATGACAGGCCTGTTGACTATTACAAGGTTTTCAAGTGTTTTCTTTCTTGGCACAGTGATCAAAAGGAGGACCTTTGAACTAGGGGGTCAGAGAGGGGAGATAAAGGGGAATGGTTGGGACTGTAGCATCTCTTCCTTCTTCCTTCCCTCCCTCCCAACAAGCTACCTGGCTCCTTTCTAATCTGTTTTATGGACTAAACTTCGGTGTAAGATTACCTTTGGAAAATGACTGGCTTCATTTATCTCTTCTTGCTGTAGCATGTGAGACGCTAAGAAAGGTAACAGGAAGGTGGGTAATTCCTACATTGTCAGCACCCCGAGGGCCTAGGGAGTGGCCTTGGGTCCTACAATTGTCCATTCTGGTCTGATGCCCGGGGACTTGTCATTGTATTGTTCCTCCTTCCTCCTCTCCACTTACTTCTTGGTATCTAGAGAGGAAAATCGTGATTTTAAATGGGAACAGAGGGCTGAGAGGACGTTAGAAATTCTTTTTCTCCTCTTCTTCCTCCTCCCTATTATTATTGTTATTACTGTTACAGGTTGAGCCTCCCTAATCCAAATCCAAAATCTGCAACTTTTTGAGTGCCCACATGACAACCACACGTGGAAACTTCCACACCTGACCTCATGGGGTGTCTTGCAGCCAAAATTTTGTTTCATGTACAAAATTATTTAAGATATTGCATAAACATACCTTCAGGTTATACACATATGGTGTATATAAAACATAAACAAATTTCATGTTTAGACCTGTGTCCCATCCCTAAGATATCTCATTATGTATATGCAAATATTCCCAAATCTGACAAAGTCTGGAATGTGAAACACTTCTGGTCCCAAGCATTTTGGTTAAGGGTTACCCAACTTACGTAAAGCTACATGTTCACTGAAAAATTAATAAAGTACAGAAGAGTAGGGAGAAGTAAAAAAACAAACAAACAAAAAACCCTTTCATCATCTATTTCCTAGAGACAAGAAGGTGTATTTCTGACTTAGAATTTTTTAGGTGCATTTTAACAACATAGCTCAGACAGTAGTCACAACTTTTTACCCTGCTTTTTGTCACAGATCCTTTTCAATGCAAGTGTTTGACTTAGTGTTTAATATCTCACCAGGGCATGTCTACAAGATTTCCATCCAAGTGTGGTTTGAAGGAGGAATTTTATTCTTTATTTATTTCTGTTCTATGACATTCTCTTTAAATTTCTCCTGACGTCTCACCAGGGAGCTCACTCTTCCCTGTCTCTATGGGATGAAGTAAAGAGTGCTTCATTGTGCGCTGAGCCTGTGCTCTGGGTGATAGAGAAGTCAATCAGCTAAGAATGGGCTTCACAGAGACTCTAATGCAAAGACTCTTTGCATGGAGCACAGTGTGGGGGACGATGAGGTCCATGACCCAGAAGAGTGCCCTGGAATTCTCCTTGTTAGTGGTGCGAGAGCTTTTCTGTACTCCTGCAGCAAAGCACATCCTTGGAGCAGTTTCACGAAAGCTTACTGCCCTCTCTTCTCATGAGTACTGGGTGTGCTTCAGGCTCCTAAAGTCTTTCCCAGACCTTTATTAGTCCCTCCAAAGAACCCAGAAAAGACCAGTTGCGGTGGTTCACATTTGTAATCCCAGCACTTTTGGGGGTTGAGGTGAGGGGATCACTTGAGGTCAGGAGTTCGAGACCAGCCTGGCCAACATGGTGAAACCCCATCTCTACTAAAAATACAAAAATTAGCCGGGATACATGCACCAATAATTCCAGCTACTCAGGAGGCTGAGGTAGGAGAATCGCTTGAACCTCGGAGGCAGAGGTTGCAGTGAGCCCAGATTGCACCGTTACACTCTAGCCTGGGTGACAGAGTGAGTCTCCGTCTCAAACAAACAAACAACCAACCAACCAGAAAAAAAGACCCGCATCTTCCCTCCACCATCAGAAGCCAGGCTCTACGATCTAGCACTACAGAATGTAATGTCCAAAAAGGAACCACCAAAATATTTGCTGGATGTTGTCTTTGCACCAGTCATTGTGCCAAGGAATTATACATCTGAGATTTCATTTCCTCCTCATGGCCACCTCATGAGGCAGGAAATGTTTCTTCCACTTTGCAAATGAGGAAAAGTGAGACTGACTCACAGAGAGCTTGAATCACTTGCTCAAGGCCACCAGATGGCAGGGACAGAACTGGGACTGAGACCCATCTCCCTACCTTGAATCCCTTGTGCTGTAACCCAGCCTTGTGGCCATGGTTTCCTTTGCATGACTTTTTTAGCTGTAGTCAGTCAGGGATCTCTTCCTCCATTCTCACCCGGATGCTGTCCCCATTAGAGGAAGGAAGGACTTTTCTCTGCCTGCCTCTGGCTGGAGGAGCCAGCTTGCCTTCTCCTAACCCTTCCTAGCACCAAAGACAGCGAGGCACCCTTCACCTCACAAAAAGGCCTTACGATCTTCCTAGAGCCTGATGGTTTTCAGAAAAATGGGGCAGAAAGAACCCTCTGAAGACAGGGCCTTTTTATTTTATTTCATTTCACAAACACAATGAAAAAAAAATCCTGCTAATAGGATTGCCAACTCAGCAGGCCTAGGCAAGCAATTCCAAGTAAATAGAAAGCATCCTGGCACACCTTGAGATTGATTACAAGTCAGGAACAATGACAGGCAACCAGAAACTAATCAGGAGAGTTGCCTTTTACTAAAGGGAGGGGTTGGAGAGAGAGAGAGAGAGAGAGTGCCAGGGCGCAGCCATTAGGACCAAGTCCTATCGATTTTGTGCTGGTTTCCCAGGGACCTCCGTGGCTCCCAGGAAGCACAGGTAGCAGCCAAGTGGTTCTCTGGGCTGCCTGACTGCATGCAGCTCTGATGATATACCAGCCTCTGGTTGTGCTGGCAGCCAAGGAGGGGCTTCCTCTGGTCCAGGTATAATAAACCTGGTCCTGTCCCTTACTCCACTGGCCTCACCAGAATGGTGCAGTGCTTTCTCGGTCAAAAGTGACCCTGCCTTTCTAACCTTGGCCTGGCACCAGCAGCTCTAACTTGGGGTTGATGGACTTGAAACTGCTACCTGCCATCTCCCCAGCTGGGCTGATCGCACCTGGATCTTCCACCTTGTGCCCTTCCTGGGTCTTATCACTCACCTCTGTCAGGCAGCTTTCTGCTGTTAAGGGAGCTGGCCAGAGAGCAGGCTAGGGTCTGATGGGAGAGGCAGCTGCCCTGAGGGAAGGCAGAGAGATGCAGACCTGGCTGTGCCCTGGGGCCTGAGTGGCTCACAGCCCCTCCTCTTCCAAGTCACAGGTGCCTTCCTGGAAAGTGATCTGTGGTTGCTCAATTCTTACAGGTGTAGTCTAAACTCATCGGATGACATTCAGGGCTGTCGTGAACTTGCTCTTGACCTCACCTTCTCTTTTTCTTTCCTTCCACACCCTTCTTCCTACCCCAGCCATTTAGTGTCTAATTACTACTCCTTCCTCAAGTCCTAGGTCATTTCGCCTCCTCCCTGGCTCTTGGGAGGCCTTCCCGCGTGTAATTCCCACTTGCTCTGTTGGCCCTATAAATATCAGGTAACTGTCATCCACCTACTGCTATATACTTTTTTTTTTTTTTTGAGATGGAGTCTTGCTCTGTTGTCAGGCTGGAGTGCAGTGGCACCATCTTGGCTCACTTGAACCACCTCCCGGGTTCAAGATATTTCTGTGCCTCAGCCTCCTGAGTAGCTGGGATTACAGGCATGCACCATCACACCCAGTTAATTTTTTTGTATTTTTAGTAGAGATGGGGTTTCACCATGTTGGCCAGGCTGGTCTCAAACTCCTGACCTCAGGTGATCTTGCCTATTTTGGCCTCCCAAAGTGCTGGGATTACAGGCTACTGCTATATACTTTTAAACCTTGTTCAGTGCCATACACCAAAGAAAGAAAGGCCTGATACAGGTGTTTTGGGTGTCCCTTGGGGGAATACAGGCAGATCTTAGGGGTAGCAAGCACTGGATCCCTATTGAATCTCAAATCTTGTTACAAAGGCGCCACTCTGTTTCAATTTTCTTTTGTTATTTTAAAGGTCTCCCTGAGCCTCCAGACCATCATTAGAAACACTTGGCTTCATTCATTTATCTTCATTTTATGACCCAGCAGTCACTACTAAAAGTATTGACCCCTGTTGATGGGAAGCATCAACTACTTCCTTAATTTTCACTGTCTCCATTCCTCGTAGCAAACGGCAGGACTGCGGTATTGGAACAGTCTTTTGCATGTTTGGCTTTCACCGCCGCATTTGTAGTCCAATAGTTTCCCCCTGTTGGTCACAATGCAACCAAATTCATCCTCTCCAGCCACGGTTCTTCTTCAGACCCATTGTGCTCTCTGGGCACCTGTCTTTCTGGTTGGTGAGGAAAGAGCAGAGGAATGCCCAGGTTTGGGAAGAACAGTGAGACCTGTAGAGAAATCGCCATCCAGAAACTATGGATGGGTAGGAGTTGGAGGCTCTTCAGAAGTCAATCAGCTCATTTCTGTCTTACCACTTAATAATGCTGAGAGGTTGTAGGAGTTTGTATTGTTTTAATTTATGAAGAGCAGGAACCTCTTAGTGCTATGAAAGTAATTGAAGCGGCAACATGGCTATGAAAATTATCAGGCACCAAACAGCAGTGATATCGATGGGGTGAATGCCTAGAATTGCCCCTTCGCAGGAGGAGGCTCAGATACACAGGAGCAGGACTGAGTCTGGGATATGTGACCCCACCCCTGTACCACACCCATGCACTTGAGTGGTCCAGAGGTGGGCATTTGACCCAAGCTGAGCCAATCAGGGTTTGTCCCTGAGAATTTTCCAAATTGGAACCATTTGGAGGTAGGAGGCATTAGGATGTGAGACAGAAGCTGTGAGTTGGCATGTTCTTAATCATGCAGAGAAAACTGGGCTGCAGTGAGAGAGTGTAAAATCCACAGGCAGAGGAAGTCAGCTTCTGAGTCCCTGGTTTCATAGTTCCTATGACTCAGCTGCGACTCTCCCCTTCTTTTTGGTTTGAGCTAGTTTGAGATGCATTTCTGTTACTTGTGACCAAAGTATCCTGACTCACAGAAACCAAACTATATCAAGCATCTGACATGGCAGGAGCTCTTTGTCCTTAAAACCCCACACCTGCACCTTAAGAAAGACCATTGCTTCTACAGGAGAAGATGTCATGAGAGAGTGCGGCGGCAACTTCAAAGAGACTGAATCGAAGTTACATTAGGCCCGCGGGGAGAGTTTGACAACTAAATAAGTGCAACATTTGGGTTTCCCCAACTGCTTCTGTTCTCTAAGCTTCCTCGTTGCTGCTCCTGTTCTGCTATTCTTCATCTGGCCTTGGCATGTGTGTGCTGAGATGGAGGAGCGCTGGACTGCGCGTCCTGATTCTGCCCTTCCCAAGTCACATGATGTCAGTCTAACCATGGACCTCTCTGAGAGTTTGTTTTCTCGTCTATAAAATAAGGATAATAGTAACACCCAACTCATGACTTTATTGGGAGGCCCACAAAGCAGTGAAGTTTCAAATTCAAGTGCTGTGACTTTCTCTTGTAAAACAAAAAGCAGATCACATGGCCTTATGGCTCTTTGATCATTTCATTCCATTCCATTCCATTCTATTCCATTCCATTCCATTCCATTCCATTCCATTCCATTCCATCTAATAAATATTGCTGAGTGGCCACCATATGCCAGCTCTGTGGAGAGCTGGAGCTCTTGTAATAGCAGGACAGATGAGGGCTATCTTCATGCAGCTGACATTCTAATGGGGACATCAGAAAATAAACAGGTAAACCAAGAAATGAGCAACTAAGACAATTTTGAATGTAGAGAAGCCCAAGGAATAAAACAAAATGGGATGTAGAGTGAGTGGGGTATGTGCTTGAGAGGAGAGCAGGGCAGGCTATTTCAAACTGGGACATTTTTAGAAACTCTGGAGTATGTGTTGACCATGGATATAAGCCGTCTTGTTAGGTCCTACACCCATTATGCAGGTGTTGGGCCCAGGGTCAATGAAGGATGTGTGTGAATGGCTGAAGGACTCCACATGCACATTGCCTTGCCAACTTTCGATTCTGCAACCTAGATAATTGATATCCAGACTCAACATTTGTTGAACCCTAAAAAAAAAAAAAATGCTAGCTGAACAATGGGCTTGAGCAGGGGAAAAACGCTCACTTTGGGCTCACATTTTCTTCACTTATTTCACTTGGTACTTCTTTGCTATGGATAATATCCTTTTTCTTTCTTTCTTTCTTTTTCTTTTGTCTTCTCTTTTCTCTTCTTCTTCTTCTTCTTCTTCTTCTTCTTCTTCTTCTTCTCCTCCTCCTCCTCCTCCCCCTCCTCCTCCTCCTCCCCCTCCCCCTCCCCCTCCCCCTCC
>NW_022311353.1:0-1202 GCF_002776525.5 Piliocolobus tephrosceles
CTCCCTAGTCCTCCAGGCCTTTGTTTCCCAACTTGTAAAATGGGGCACTGTACCCTCACGTGAAATGTTACCTCTAAAGGCACCTGTGAGCCAGAGTCCTGCTCTGGTGGCTGTGGGAGAGGGGATGATTTTTCTAACCTGCCTCCACCCTTCCTGGTGCCATGGGAGGCAGACACCAAGTTCTGGGGTCTCCAGCTGCAGTGGGTGGCTGCTGATTGCTTCTCTCTGTCCAGAACAACGAGAACAAGAGCGCACTGGAGGTGGAGCAGCAAACAGAGGAGCTACTGGAGAAGCTGGGCAAGGTGAAGTAGATTGTAACCCTCACCCCATCCAAGAAGGGCTGGGAGACGGGCACCAGCCTCTGGGGAGGGGAGGTGCCAGGCCAGAGGCAGCTGCAGCCAGGGGGCAGGTGACCCCAGCACCCTCCAGGGCAGTCTTGTGACTGCTTCTTCCTTCCTGCCTTCTGATTTTTAGAGGTGGGTACCCCTGGGCTCCTCCCAGGTCTCAAATCATCATCCCAGCTAGAGGCATGGAGCCCCCAATCATAGAGGAAGACACAGTGGTATAAGAGGCTCTTTATGCCAGGCACGGTGGCTCAGGCCTATAATCCCACCACTTTGGGAGGCTGAGGCAGGAGAATCTCTTGAGGTCGGGAGTTTGAGATCAGCCTGGCCAACATGGTAAAACCTCATCTCTACTAAAATTACAAAAAAAAAAAAAAATTAGCTGGACATGGTGGAGCATGCCTATAATCTCACCTACTCAGGAGGCTGAGGCACGGGAATCGCCTGAGCCCAGGAGGTGGAGGTTGCAATGAGCTGAGGTTGTACCACTGCACTCCAGCCTGGGCCACAGAGTGACACTCTGTCTCAAAACAAAACAAAAAGGCTCCTTAGATTAAAACTGGATTCCAGTCTTGGTTCCACTGGTCACCATTCCAGTACTTTGCATCTCTAAGTCTCTGTTTCTTTTTGAGAAGGAGTCTCACTCTGTTGCCCAGGCTGGAGTGCAGTGGTGCAATCTCAGCTGACTGCAAGATCCACCTCCCGGGTTCACATCATTCTCCTGCCTCAGCCTCCCGAGTAGCTGGGACTACAGGCACCTGCCACCATGCCCGGCTAAGTTTTTGTATTTTTTAGTAGAGACTGGGTTTCTCTGTGTTAGACAGGATGGTCTTGATCTCCTGACCTCATGATCTGCCC
>NW_022311354.1:0-1177 GCF_002776525.5 Piliocolobus tephrosceles
TATATGTATATGTATATGTATATGTATATGTATATGTATATGTATATGTTTTATTTAACGAGTATAAACATACGTATGCATTTACTTAAGCATATTTTCACAAAGACTTGCATAGTAGCACTCGTAGTAAATGACAATTTAAATTGAGAAACTTGAAAAAAAAAAATAAATAAAATAAAAGTAATAAAAAAAGTAATAAAAAAACGTCATAAAAATAATAAATATTTTTTACGTAGTGGTATTATACAACATCAGAAAGTATTAAAAATATTTTTTATGCGCTATAAAGACTTACATGTATATATGTAAATGTATATACAAACAACTTTATATAACTAATTTAAATCTAGAGCCAACTCAAATGAATGTGACCCAAAAACATCACCCCCTATAAATGCATAAACAAAATTACTTAATCACTGGACGTATAACTTAATCCCTCAAGGGACGTTATTATATTCATTAATATTAAAATTAAAATAAAATTATATGTATATATATTTGTATATAGTTAATAAACATTAATACTTTTTAGGTAAAAAAAAACTTTTGTATTTCTTATATGTTCTTAAATGTTTTTTTTTATTTTTTTTTTTAATTTTTTTTTTAAATGCATATCAAAAAGAATAAGTACAGCTGTTCTCTACAACTGTATACAGTAGGAAATAGTTATACAAAATCGGAATGCGTCGTATATTTATGCATACATATATACATATATTTTTTTGTAACTCAATAAGCTTGTAATTATACTATATCACTTTTATGTAAATTTTTAACTATACATTTCAAAAACAAAAATAAAATAAAAAAATAATTGGTAATCAAGGTTATGTAGTTAGCATCCAAATATATTAATAACAATATATAATTTTTTTACCTTTCGGCTTGTATTTGTACAAAGCATATAAAGTTAAAAAAATAAAATAAAATAAAAAGCTATATACTATATATATAAATGTTAAATCCATAGAGCTAATTTTTTCGATATTATTAACAATTTATTCTTTTTTATTTTTCGTTTTTTTAAAAAGTAGCTTATTTATAAAAAGTAGTTTATTTATAAAAAGTAGTTTATTTATAAAAAGTAGTTTATTTTTAAAAAGTAGTTTATTTTTAAAAAGTAATTTATTTTTAAAAAGTAATTTTTTTTTAAAAAGTAATTTATTTTTAAAAA
>NW_022311355.1:0-2724 GCF_002776525.5 Piliocolobus tephrosceles
GGTGAAAACACTGACCCTGACTGGACACCGCCCCACTCAGCCAGGCTGGGCACCCCTAGGCTGGATGAACAGCACCCAGAGAGGGAGGGTGAGGAATCACTCGCTCCTACCATCACTCAGACTCTCACACTGAGCACAGAGGCAGAGAGAGGGCAAGAGAAGGAGGGTCTGCAGCCTCTAACTTCTCTACAAGGAGCTAACCTCCCTCCTGATTGTCCAAGGCAGGCAAGCTTTGCTCACCCAGCCCTGGCGTCCCAGGAGCTCCAGTTACCTGATCACTTCTGCGGCCCAGGCACCCCCGGGTCCCCGTTGGGCAGCATCATAGTTCCCCCTAGCATGGAAGTATTTGTCAGAATTTTTGTAGTTGGCTTCTTTCATGTCAGAGTAGGCTCTCCACATGTCCCGAGCCCCTGGAAAGGAAAGGAAAGGCAGAAGGGACATCAGGAGAACATGAAGGCTCCAACACCACCTTAGAGGGGAATGAAAGAAGGACAAATCTTCCACTGACTTCAAGCTTTCAGCCTGCGATCGTAGCAGCCTTGGATACCGTGGGTTGAGAAGCACATTCCTTTATCCTAGGTGGCTTCTCCAGGTCCCCTGGTGAAGAGCCACTGCTATAGAATGAAGCTGCCTATGATAAGATCCAGGAGTGTATAGGAATGAGGTGGTGACATGAAATACTGGTGCTGAGAAAGGTGGCAGACACAGAGCACTTCTGCCCTGACTACTAAAATATATATTCTTGCAAATGGAACACATCTCATTGTGACCTGAGTCCCAGTGACTGCTAGGAGCATAAAAGCACCTAAACACTTTCTCAGTAGTCTGTACTAATGCTGTGGGTTGCTTGAGGAAGCAATAGAGCAGTGGTGCTCAGCCTTGGCTGCACTTTCTTTTTTTGTTTTTTTTAGACTGAGTCTCGCTCTGTCACCCAGGCTGGAGCACACTGGCGCGATCTAACTCACTACAACCTCTGCTTCCCAGGTTCAAGTGATTCTCCTGCTTCAGCCTCCCGAGTAGCTGGGATTACAGGTGCCTGCCACCACGCCTGGCTACATTTTATTGTTTTTAGTAGAGACAGGCTTTCACCATGTTGGCCAGGCTGCTCAGAAACTCATGACCTCAAGTGATTCATCCACTTGGCCTCCCAAAGTGCTGGAATTACAGGTGTGAGCCTTGGCTGCACTCTCTAATCACCCAGAGAGAAACTGAAAGTCCCAATGCCCAGGCCACACCCCAGGCCAGTTTCTGCAGACTCTGTTGGGGAGTTGCAGGCATGGGTAGTTCAGGTGATGCCAAGGCGTGCCTGAGATTCATAACCATCAAGCTCTAGGAGCTGGTCAGTGATGCGTCTACCTGGCAAGAGCTCTGACCTCAAGCACAGCTGGGCTCAAACCTCTGCTCTGCCACCTGCTGACTGGCAGTAAGTCCCTGGGCATCGGTCTCAGCTGCTCTAAGCCTCAGCTTTCTCACCTTCAAAGTGGAGAAGATGCCTCACAGAGTCATTCTGAAATTCAATGAGAAAATACTTTGATCCTTGTGGGAGTTTGATGCACGTCAGTTTCCATCTCCTGTCAAGAAGGCTGGAGAAGGAACGGAAATGGAACAAACCAGGAAGGGAGCCCCCGACAGAGCGAGGCTAAAGAGCCCTGTACATTATCCAACTAGGAAATCAGAGGAGGAAGGAGAAAGAAGACAGAAGGGTCAGCAGCCTTAGTCATACTCTTATGAGATTTATGCTGAGGGACATTTTATTCAATTGCAGGCCTTATTTTGCATCTTCTACTCAAAACAAACAGCTCAGCTGCTCCTGGAAAGGATGATTGTTCTTTCTCCGAGTAACTGACTGACTCTCTAAGCTGTTGAGCAGCTCCCCAGACACCCGGCACATCCTGCACATTGGGCACCACAACCTAAGGCAGCGGCTCAAACCTTAAGAGAGCACAAAAACACCCCGTGTGCATTGTTACTGGATCTCCCGTCCCTTACGGCTCAGGAGATGTGTTTTTGATACACCTTGCAGCGGCTTCTGAAACGTGATCCATCCACTGAACACACCGAGAAGCTGCACTACGGGGAAAGAAGATATTCCCAGCAGCTCTGAAAGACTCGAGATGGGCAATCCAGCAAACCCTAGTTCATGACAGGCCTTAGCAACGCAGACACTAGCAACTCTGTGGTTCAAAAGCAGCCTTCCGAAAGCATCATTTCCCCCGTTTGATCAGGTTCAGGATGATGTTTCTCTTCAGAAATCCTGCATACCTTCTGAAGCCTTACCATCATAAGCCTCACCAAGGAAGAAAACCAGCTTCTGCTGCTGACACCCAGGACCAAGGAGCAGAAAACCAGGCCCGTGAGAAGCTTCATGGTGCTGAAATGAAAGGAGAAGTCAGGCAGTCGCCCACAAGAGTGGCACAGCTTTCCCTGGGACTGATATTCCAACGAGAGCCTGGTTATTTCCACTGGATCTTATTAGAATCTTAGTGGCTCATCTAGGAAACCTTGCAGCAGGACCTCACTCAGAGCCAGAAGCCCTTCGTTCTGAACCCATCAGCCCTAAAGCCTGACGGTGTAAGAGGATGCCAACATGGCATTGATGGAGGAAGGCGGGAGTTACGACCAGACTGTCACTCCCTCAAGTAGCCTATAATTCCCCACAACGCATTTACCGCGTGTTCCCTCTGCCCAGCACAGAACTCAACACGGGATAAACACAAAGTAAGA
>NW_022311356.1:0-14773 GCF_002776525.5 Piliocolobus tephrosceles
TTTTTTTTTTTTTTTTTTTCTCCATAGGTTTGTGTGTGTGTATTGTATTCTAAATTTATACACTTTATTTTTTATAGCATTTTTACATTTGCAGAAAACTTGAGCAGAGAGTGCAGAAAGTTCCTATATTGCCTCTCCTTGGCAACCCGCCTACCCACTGCACACAATATCTTTTATTACTGACATCTTGTATTAATGTAGTACATTTGTTACAACTAAAAAACCAATACAAATACGTGATTTTAATTAATTTGCATAGTTTAAATTAGGTTTCACTCTTTGTGTTGTATAGTGTGATAGGTTTTGATGAATGCATAATATTGTGTTTCCACCATTACAGTATCACACAAAATTGATCAAACTAAAAATTACCTGTGCTCCACCTATTTATTCTCCTTCCTATCCCAAAGCTCTGGGCACTACTGATGTTTTTACTCTCTACAATTTAGCCTTTCCCAGATTGCCTTGTAGATGAATTACATAGTGTTAGCCTTTTCTGACAGTCTTCTTTCATTTAATTGGCTTCTTTCCTTTAACAGTATTTTAGGTTCTTCCATGTCTTTTTATGGCTTGGTAGCTCATTTCTGTTCATCACTGGATGATATTCCATTACATAGGTATAGCACAGTTTATTTATCCATTCACCTATTGAAGGACAGCAAGGCTGCTTTCAAGTTTTGACAACTGTGACTAAAGATAGTATAAGCATCCATTTGCAGGTTTTTGTGTGGACATAAGTTTTCTATTCATTTGAGTGAATTCCAGGGAGTACAGATACTGAATCTTAGGATAAGATTATGTTTAGCTGTGTAAGAGACTTACAAATGATATTCCAAAGTGGATTACCATTTTACACTTCCACCTGCAATAAATGAGAGTTCCAGTTGTTCCAAATACACACCAGCATTTAGTATTGTCAGTATTTTGTATTATAAATATCCAAACTGGTGTCTATTGGTATTTCATTGTTTTAATCCATAATTCTATGATGATGTATAATTTTGATGATCTTTTCATGTTTATTTGCTATCTGTAGGTCTTCTTTAGTGAGGTGTCTCTCTAGACCTTTTACTCATTGTCTTTATTGTTTGTCTTTATGTTGTTGAGCAATGAGTTTCTTATATATTCTAAATATTAGAGCCATGTCAGATATTTGATTTGTAAATATTTTTTCACATTTGATATGGTTTTTACTTTTCTGATATTTTGTGAATAAACTAGTTTTTAAATTTTTTACTCTGTCCTATTAATATATTTTTTCTTGTTTCACATGCTTTTGATATCACTACCAAAATGAAACCTCTATGATTTCTGCTAAGAGTAAGATAGTTTCAGCTCTTACATTTACATCTTTGACCTTTTTGAGTTAATGTTTGTTTACATTGAGAGAGAGGAACACAACTTCATTCTTTTGTATTTGGATATTTCATTTTCTTAGCATTGTTTATTGAAGAGGCTATTTTGCTTTCACAGTAAGTGGTATTAACATTCTTGTCAAAGGTAAGTTGGTCACAAAGGTATACATTTATTTCTGGACACTCAATTCAATTTATATGAATGTCCTTATGCCAGTACTACTCTGCTTCTCTTGCTTCATAGCTTTTCAATAATATTCCTGACGTTTGTGCTATTATTCCTGCCTTCAACTTTGTCTTTTTTTTTTTTTTCAAGATTGTTTTAGCTAGTCAGCAGCCCTGGCAATCCTATAATCCCATAGAAATATTAGTATTGGTTTTGTCATTTGTGAAAGACAGACAGAGAGTGGCCATTAGGATATTAGTAGAAATTGAAATGCACCTGAAGATTTCTTTGTGGAGTATTTCAATCATGACCATATTAAGTCTTCTAATTCATGCACACAAGATGGCTTTCCATTTACTTAGCAATTTTTAGATTTCTTTCAGTAATATTTTGCAGTGTCAGTGTAAAATATTACACCCCTTTGGTTAAATTTATTTGTATTTTATTATTTTGAAGTCTATTGAATGTGTAATTGTTTCCTTAATTTCATTTATAGATTGTTCATTGGCAGTATCTAGAAATGCAATGATATTTATTCATTGATATGGTGTCCTATAACTTTTCTAAAGTCATTTATTGAATCCAATAGTTGTGTGTATATATTATTCAGTATTTTCTTTATATAGAATAACACCATTTATAAAGAAAGACAATTTTAGTTTTTCTTTTCAATATATATGCCTTTTATTTTTTCATTATGCTTAATTGCTTTGGCAAAAACTTCTAGTACAATTTAATGTTTGAACGGAAGTGGTAAAATAAGTCAAGTATGATATGTTCCAGATCTTAGAAAAGTTTTAGTCTTCCATCACTAAGAATGATACTAGGTATAGAGTTTCATAAATACACTTTTTCAGGTGAAGAAATTCTATTCTATTATTCCTACTTTATATAGTGTCGTATCATAAAAAGATGATAGAGTTTGTCAGATGCTTTTCCCGCATCAATAGAGATGATAATATGTTTTTCCCCT
This sequence comes from Piliocolobus tephrosceles, assembly GCF_002776525.5. NCBI lineage: Eukaryota > Metazoa > Chordata > Mammalia > Primates > Cercopithecidae > Piliocolobus > Piliocolobus tephrosceles. The sequence goes on from NW_022311356.1 coordinate 2,495, forward strand.
TTGTTCTGTTAATGTGATATGACTAATGATTAATTGATTAAACATGATTAATTTTCATGTTGAACCACACTTGCATTCCTAAATCATATATGCTGTTGTACTCAGTTTGCTAATATTTTATTGAGGATATTTTTCTATATATTTAAGGATATTTTATTATAGTTTTCTTTCATTGTGATGTCTTTGGCTTTGGTGTCTGGGAATGCTGACCTCATAAGATGTATTAAAACTGCTTCCTCTTCTATTTTTGTAACAGTTTGAGGATTGTTATTAATTCTGTTTTTAAAGTTTGGTAGAATTCAATTGTGATGTTATTGACTCTTGAGATTTTCTTTTTTTTATTACTATTTCAATCTCTTTACTTCTTATAGATCTGTTCAGATTTTTTATTTCTTCTTCAGTCAATCCTGATAATTTATATATTTCTAGATTATTGCCCACATTGTCTAGGTTATCTAATTTTTTAGGATGCAATTGTTTACAGTAGACTCCTACATACTGTAGTAATGTCCTCACTTTCATTTTTTATTTTAATAATTTGAAATTCTTCTCTTTTACTATTCATCAAGTACAATTAAAGTTTTGTTAGCTTTGTTAATCTTTTGAAAGAGTCAACTTCTGGTTTTGTTGATTTTTTCTATTGTTCTATTCTTTATATCTTTTTTATACTCTAATATTTTATCATTTATTTTCTTATACTTCATGTTTAGTTTTTTTTTTCTATTTCCTTGAAGTCTATAAATTATTGATTTTAAATCTTTCTTCTTTATAAATATAACTGTATAAAGCTATAAGTTTCCTTGTGAGTATTGCTTTCATTGCATTCTATAAGTTTGATATCTTATTCATTTTATTCTACATGTGTCTCTTATGAAAATGTAAATTTAATTTTATTCTAAATTATTTTTTGATTTATCATTTTATTGGTTGTCATTTTTTCTCCAAGTGTATGTTGTTTAAATTTCCACATACTTGTGAATTTTCCAGTTTTTGTTTTAGTTTTTGATATTTAATTTTATGTCATTGAAGTCAAAGAAGATATTGTGTATGATTGAGATTTTCTTTTTTTCTTTCTCATTCCATGCTCTTTTTTTTTTTTTGAGATGGAGTCTTGCTCTGTTGCCCAGGCTGGAGTGCAGTGGTGCAATCTCAGCTCACTGCAAGCTCCGCCTCCTGGGTTTACTCCATTCTCCTGCCTCAGCCTCCTGAGTAGCTGGGACTATAGGCACCCACCACCGTGCCCAGCTAATTTTTTGTATTTTTAGTACAGACGGGGTTTCACTATGGTCTCATTCTTCTGACCTCGTGATTCACCGCCTCGGCCTCCCAAAGTTCTGGGAATACAGCTGTGAGCCACCGTTCTTGGCCAGATTTTCTTTTTCTTAATTAATTAAGATGTCGTCTCTCCTGAGAAATGTAGCATATGCACTTAAGAAGACTGTATATTTTGCTGTTGTTGAGTGTAATATTCTGTATATGTCTGTTAGGTCTACAGACAGCTCTCTTTATCTGGAGGTTTAGCATGGATGTATTCAACCAGTCAAGGCACAGAAAATACAGTATGGGGGGATGTAGAACTTGCATATGTGAATGGCTGACTATTCATATCCATAGGTTTCTGGGGATTTTTAATTAATTTATTTATTTTTTTCAGACAAAATCTCACACTGTCGCCTGGGCTGGAGTGCAATGGTGTGATCTCAGCTCACTGCAACCTCTTCCTTCCGAGTTCAAGTGATTCTCCTGCCTCAGTCTCCTGAGTAGCTGGGATTACAGGCATGCACCACCATGCCCTGCCAACTTTTTGTGTTTTTAGTAGAGATGGGGTTTCACTATGTTGGCCAGGCTGATCTTGAACTCCTAACCTCATGATCCACCTTCCTCGGCCTCCCAAAGTGCTGGGATTACAAGCATGAGCCACTGCGCCCAGGCCCATAGGTTTTGCAGGGCTGACTGTGGGACTTGAACACCTGTGGGTTTGGCACCTATGGGGGCAGTCCTGAAACTAATCTGCCATACATTCCAAGAAATGACTGTCATTGGTTTACAGTGGTGTCTCAGTCTTTTATTTCTTTATTAATCTCCTGCCCAATTTTGGTTAAACCAGCAACTTACCAGAATCTACAGGAACAGCAACGTCAGAAACCATACATGACAAAGAATGCAAACTTTAAAACGTAGCATAGGAAAGACATGAAGCAAACAAGCAACCACAGCGCATAGAAAAGAACAACTGGCAAGGTGCATAGAAAAGAATCACACCTGTAATCCCAGCACTTTGGAAGGCCGAGGTGGGCAGATCATGAGGTCAGGAAATCGAGACCATCCTGGCTGACATGGTGAATTCTCATCTCTACTAAAAATATAAAAATTTAGCTGGGCATGATGACAGGTGCCTGTAGTCCCAGCTACTTGGGAGGCTTAAATTTCCTTAAATTTCTGGAACCATAAAACAAAAGGAAAGACAAGGAAAAATAGTCTTTTTTAATTTCTGTGTTTGCTGATTAGCTCTGTATTATATCACTCCTACAACAGCCACTGCGTTAGTTGCCTTCCTTAAAGCTCAGTTGGAAATGAAAAGTTAGGGCCTTCTCAGTAATTTTCCAAGGACATGTTTTTCCTCAGTAGGTGCATGAAGACTTTGTTCATATTATATTATATGTAGGAGCTTTTTGAAGCTATAGTCTCCAAATTTATATTCTTCAGCTTTTACCCTAAGGCTTTTTTTTTTTTTTTTTTGGCATGTCTATTTTGGCATATTTGAACTGTATTTTCTTATCCTAGGCAAAAGCAGCTTATTAATTTCCCTTATAATAGTATCCAGCAATGCCGTTCACTTAGATCCTTTTGTACCCTGTCAGAGTTTGAATTAGAATAAACAAAGCAAGTGCCTCGTATCAATCAGAGAACCCTAAGATAGGTCAAAACATACAAACGTAAGTCCTTGAGAGTAAAGTTTACTGTTCTTCCTAAATAACTAATACCTACTGAGATTATCATCTTCAAGACCACTATCTTGCCAAGGAAATGGGATGAAATAGGGCTAACTTAACATGCTGCAAATATTTTCTATCATGTTTAGGTAACAACTTTTGTTGATTAAATACTCAATTATTGTTGCAAACCTCTGACTGTTTTTCAAAGTTACAGTAAAGTTGATTCTGACAACTTTGCCATTTTTTTCAGAGTTTCCAAAGAGGGAAAAGCCTATGGAGTTCCTTACTTTGCCATTTTAACTAGATGAACTTTCTTGCCTAGCTCCTGACTTTAGTGTAAGATCAAATAAGTACACAAATATAATGCTGACATTTAGACTGAGGATAGGTCTTCTGCATATTAAATAAAATGCATTAATCTTTATTTCATTTCACTTTTGATTGGTTGTTTGGTGTATTCTTGTCAAATGTTTTCTGTGTAAATGAATGGAATATCATAGTATTTTTCTCTTAATATATGTATAGGTAAATATATTAGTGCATTTCTTAATTATGATTAACGTTTTATTCCTGGAATCAGTACAATGTGATTATGATATAGTACTGTTTTAAAGTGCAATTTGATTTTATTTGTTTCTATTCAGTTTGAAATTTTTGTATTGATATTTAAAGTGAGATTGTTCTAGAGTAGTCTATTTTATAAAATTTTTATATGGTTTAGCTATTTATTATACCGTGTACCTTAGGACAAAGTTAATTTTTTTTTTCTTTTTATGCTCTAAAGCATTTAAATAGCCCTGGGATTATGTGACATATGCCATTGTTTTTAAACACTATTAAACTTAATATTGTAAGAAGATTGTTCAATTTAGCTTGAAAGATTAAAAACATTTTCTTTTGACATTTAATTCTTTATATGCTACTGGAATAAAGTAAAGCAAAACAAATCAAATACGTTATTCAGTATCTTAGTATAAGAGAATTAATTCACCTACCAAAGTAAAATTAAAAATTACTTCCAACACTACTTCTACCTGTCCACATCGTGCCCTGAATTGCTCCCTGACAGTTTTTAAATGGTAAGGTGGATAATGTAGATTAACCTTCTCTCTCCAGGAAAATTTTGTATCAAATGCATCAGGTAAAAAGAACTTTCTTCCATTTAAAATGTGTAAATAGAAATGGTAACCATCCATTATCTTCAATAAAACTGTTAAATAGTTCACACGTCTTCAGTTGATTTCATAAAGACTTCATAGGATAGAATGTCTGAGGCAGTCTGCCAGGAATTTAGCAAATATTTGGAAAAATATTGTGCTTGCATCTCAAATGTGAGAAGATAGTGGACTGCAAATACTTATTTTGGTAGTGGGAAACCTGACCTTAAATGGTGAATTCTTAATGGTATTATTCAAATAAAACCTATGTGAGATATTCATTAAAATGACAGACACAGTAATTGAAGATGAAAATGGCTTACTGACTTTTAAAAGAAACAATGCCATATGAATTACAATTAAAAATATTTAGCAAGATTAAATGTTTAAGTTGTATATTTTTTTCAGCAAATTTGCCTCCAGATAATGATTGACAAATATTCTTTGAATGACTGGATTTTATGCACATCATATATAAAAAATGGTCCTTCTTAGGAAAAGCCAGAGCTGCTGATGCATTCACAGTCCTGTGAAATGATTTCTTTTTACTGTGAATGTTATCAGAGTTTTCAAAGAGCACTTAGAAAAGTATTGATCTAAAATCCTAAATTAACAAGACAAATCACCTTTTCAAAATGTGGAGAGACAAGTGGGTATAGAGAGATAAAGGATTGCGTCACTGGAGCAGGAGTCACAGGAGACATAAACCAATGGGAACGCCTCAAAGGTAATTTTGATGAATATCTGGAGCCTGAATGCTAACTAGCATGAGAGTGAGAAACGACTGGGTGACAGGCTTGATGGGGGATTTCGTGGGTTTCCTCTCTAGGAAACTTAGTAGGCTCTAGATGTGAGGATCTCTTGGCTCTGACAAAATTAGGGAAAAAGTAACTATTGTGAAAAACATAAAGAGATCTTTTTCCCACTACAAAGACCTACACCTAGGAGAAAAGATGCCAGAAACCAATTCTAAAACTTTATCTCAGTTTGGAGAGAGGAATTAATCCTGCCACATTCCTGGCTTCTAGTATCGCCTTGCAGAAGGGGAGCCCATAGGCAGCAAGAACTAATAAATCCAACAAATGCTTTGGGAAGACTGCAGACAAAGAGGCAAGGAAGAGCCAGAGGAGGACACGTAAGCTATTATGCTGAATAAACTAATAAAGATTAGAGCCCCCAAGATAGGGCCCAAGAAAACACTGATACTTAATTGAAACATTATGGAAAGCTCCTCCCTTTTAACCTTGTCACCACACCAACAGGGATTCAGTATAGTAACAGTGTGTGACAGCTGAAGGAGCTTTAAGACAGACTCTCTCTGAAGACCAGCATGCATAAGTGACAGTTAATTTTATATATCAATTTGGCTAAGCCACAGAGCCCAGATATTTGGTAGAATATTATCTTGGATGTTTTTGTAAGGATGTTTTTGGATGAGATTTACATTTAAATCAGTGGATTTTTGAGTAAAGCAGATTGTCATCCATATTTGGGTAGGCGTGATATAATCAGCTGAAGACCTGAATAGAACAAAATGACTGACCTCCCTGAGGGAAAGGTAAAGGGAATGATGGGAGCAGACTGCCTTTGAACATGAACTACGTTTCTTGGATTTTCAAACTTCTGGCCCACCCTGCAGATTCCTAAGCACACAAACACACACACACACACACACCCTATCCTGTTTTGATTCTGCTTCTCTGGAGAAGCTTAATATGAGATGAAAGTCCATAGTCAAAAAAAAAAAAAAAAAAAAAAGACAAAAACGACACTAGATAACTTTGAAGACTCTGATAGTTATTTACTATTGTTATTTTTTTTTAATTTTACATATATAACTGCACATATTTATGGGGTACATGGTGATGCTGTAATACATATAATGTATGGTAATTTGATCACAGTAATAGCATTTGTAATGTACATTTATGTTGGAAACATTCAATATCCTCCTTCTAGCTACTTAAAACTATGTAATATAGTATTTTTACTATAACCATCCTACAGTGCTGTAGAATGCTGATGAATTCCTCCTATTTCATTGCCATTTTTTATCTTTTAACAAAACTCTCCCTATACCCCTTCTCCCTACTCATCTAAGCTTCTAGTATCTCTTGTAGTAGTTTCTACAACTATGAGATCAATTTTATTTTAGCCACATGTGAATGAGAACATGTGGTGGTTAACTCTCTGTTGCTGGCTTGTTTCACCTAGCATAATGTCCTCCAGTTTCATCTACATTTTTGTGAATGACACGATTTTATTCCTTTCTGTTCTTGTATAGTATTCCCATTGTGTATACGTATCACATTCTTATGCATTTATCTGTTGTTGGACACTTAGTTTGATTTAATATCTTAGCTATTGTGAATAGTGCTGGTACTTATATTTAAAGGGTGGGTCTAGAAAGTTCTGGGGAAACCAGAAATAATAAACATGACCCAATTTTTAGCCAAATCAACATAGTTACTGACAGTAAAGTTCTATTTACCTCAATTCCTGCTACCTGATATGTGGCTTACTAATAAAAATTACAAGGCATTAATCTTAGTCTATTTATCCTGTTAAAACAAAATACCACAGACTGGGCAATTTGTAAATAATATACGTTTATTTTTTACAGTTCTGGAGTATGGAAGTCCAAAATCAGGCTGCTGACAGGTTTGGTGTCTGGCAAGGGCTTGGTGTCTTGCATCTAAGATGACAATTTTTTGTTGTGTCCTCACATGGGTGGAGGAAGGTGGAAGGGCAAGAGAGGCAAACTCGCTCCAAAGCCTATTTTAAAATGGGTAACCAATTCATGAGCACAGAGCCCCATGGCTTCAGCACTTCCCAAAGGAAACCACTTCTTAATAACACCACAATGACAGTTAAGTTTCAACATAAATTTTGAAAGAAACACATAATAAAACCTTAGCAGCATGAAAAAGGCAAAGGAAAACACAGTCTGAAGAGGCAATTCAATCGTGACAACCAGAGTGTAATAGGATACAGCTGTTGGAGATATCCGATAGAAACTGTAAATAACTATTATCAGTATGTTAAAAGCTTAGTCTAATGAAAAAAAACAGACAACATAAAATAAAAGATAGGGTAATGTAAGCAAAGAGATGAAAACGCTAAGAAAGAATAAAATGGAAATGTAGGATAATAAGAAGTATGATATCATAAGTAAGGAGTGTCTTCCATGGGCTCATTGATAGTCTGGATAAAGCCAAAGGAAGAATCAATGTTCTCTAAGATAGGTCAATAGAAGCTTTCCAAACCTAAATGCAAAGGGTAGGGAAAGAATGTAAAATAGAAAGAAATGTTAAAGTGCTGTATAGGACTACAAAAATGTATAAAGTTTATGCTTCAGAAATCCAAGAAGGAGAAAAAGTGAGAAGAGTGTAGAAGAAATATTTGAAAGAATGACTGCAAAATGTCCAAAATGAATTGAGAGATATTACCATTGATAGATTAGAAGGCTTGGTATTTAAGAGGTCAACATTTTTCCAGCTAAATTTATAAATTTTAAAAAAAATCGCAATCAACATTCCAGCAAGCTATATTGTAGATAGTGATAAATTGATTCCAAAATTTTATAATAATTTAAGGCAAAGGATCTATAAGTGCCAATATAATTCTGAAAATAAAAGAACAAAATTGGAGGATTCACATTTTCTGAATTCAAGACTTACTATAAAATTATTAAAATTCCTTGATATTGATGAAATAATAGACACATACATTAATGACACAGAATAAAGAGTTCAGAAAAGAATCCACAAAAATGTCTTTGATAAAGAAATGATCTTTGACAGAGGATCAAAGACAATACAGTGGAGAAAGTATAGTGTTTTCAATAAATGGTGCTGGAAAAACCTGGACATTCGTATGAAAAAATAAACCTATACATAAATATTATACTTGTATAGCAATTAACTTAGGTGAAAATTAAACTTAATGTAAAATGAAAAACTATAATAGTGGAATGGAAAAAATAGAAAAGAATTGATTTGTTTTTAAAATTGAAATTTAATATTAAACTACAATAGCAAAAGTATAATGCATTAAAAATGTGAATTTTTACCTTTACAAAAATTAACAGTTCAATTTCTAAATATAATGTGGTATCTGGCATGGAACAGGGAATTTTAAAGAGAATATTAGATAAAAATTAATGAAAAATGAATAAAGTATGAACTTTACTTATTGTTAATGTATTAATATTATTTTATATGCTATGATGAATCTACCATACTATGTAAGGTCTTAATAATAAAGGGAAATGTGTGTGAATATGAAAACTTCTGTACTGTTTTTAAAACTTGTGTGTAAATCAGAAGTTGAGAAACACTAATTCTTCCTTTGGCTTTATCCAGACTACCAATGAGCACATGAAGGCACTCCTTGTTTATCATATCATACATTTTATTATCTTACATTTCCATTTTATTCTTTCTTAGTATTTTCATCTCTTTGCTTACATTATCATATTTTATATTGTCTGCTTTTTTCCCCATTAGACTGAGTGCTTAACATGCTAATGATAGTTATTTATAGTATCTATATGATATCACCAGCAGCTGTATCCTATTGCACTCTGGTTGTCATGATTGTATTGTCTCTTCAGACTGTCTTTCCCCTTGCCTTTTACATGCTGCTATGGTTTATTGTGTGTTTCTTTCAAAAATTTATATTGAAACTCAACTCTCATTTTGGTGATATTAAGCAATGGGTCTTTTAGAAAGTGCTATATTATTCTAAAATAGTAAAAGTTCAGTGCAAATGTTGTTTCAAAATAAGTTCAAACTGCTTCAAAGTAAAATTAATGTTGATGCTTTCAGCTTTTAAAAATATTAAATTCAATGATATATTTATAAAGTATTATATGTACTAAATATCTAAATACAGTATTTAATATTCAAAAATGTATGTATTTCTACAAAGTGCACAAACTGGGAACACGTTGATTTTTCACATGAATATATACAAAATTGAAAGTATCTTCTTAGTCATTGGAAATAAAATCAACAACAAATAAATGTCTTGTGGTGTTTAAAATATTTTCTTGAAATTATTTAGATTACTGTGGAAATGTTTCAATATTTAACGATATGCAACTCTTTTCTACTCCTATAGTAATCTTAAAACCCAGACAACATTTAATTCAGGAGTATACTTGTAGACAAGACAATTTCATTTTTTTTGTAGACAAAGTTAAAAAGTTGATTCTGAGAAAAAAATATATATTTATGATCAAAGGCCATTATATAGAAAAAATAAATTTGCCTATAAAAACCATATTAATATTTTATTTTAATAAAGCTTAGGAGGCACAAAATGAAGAAATTTATATTGTAGTGATTTTAATACCCATTGTTTTTACTGTTGGCAAATAGGTGAAAGAAAAAACACACACAGTTGTGAGTGTGAGTGTGTATCAGTAAAATTTTAGTATAGGCATTTGCAAATGCCCATCTCTTCATAGTCACATAAAAAAACAAGTAGAAACTTTAAAAACCAAGTGTGTCAGAGCTCTAGAAAACAGTCAAAAGTTTACAGAAACCAAGTAAATGCTGAATACGGAAAAGGGGAACTTTAAACCGGTGGAAAAGTTTTGTGGTATTTTTAATTGCTCTTGCCTCACCCCAACTCTGGCTCTGAGGCCATCTGGAAGAGAAAAGTTAACATTTCACGTGGGAGATATGGTCCCTGGTCCCAAAAGGAATAAAATAGACTTTATTGGTAAATTATTATGTTTGTCTGTTTTAACCTGTCAGAGCCACCTGAAGGACTGATGTAATTAACTCATTGCTATTTTACTTAATGTAGAATTCACTCGGGGCAGAAAAGTGTTAAGAATCATTTAAAAACACTGTAAGGTAAACAAAAGACCTGTACTAAACCAAGGCAAAAGATTACAGCTGAGACAAAATAGACTACTAAACCTGAATAGTGGTTACAATAATTTGAGAAGAGTTTCTTTGAGTAAGTAGGGTATACAAAAGCACCTATATCTCTTGGGGAATTTAGAAAACCTCATGATGGCCAATAGCAAGATTTGTGCTCAGAAAAGACCTGAGGGTCATAACATTTTAGCCATGACTGAACTCTCAGCTCATTGCAAGCAATAAAGGAAGTCTAAGACAGAGTAGTAAACATCCTGTTGAGTATTGAGGAAGACCTCCAGCACACAAGCAATGTGCAAAGGCAGGGAGAAAGGGTTTATTACTTTTTAAAATTTCTTAGTTTCTGCCATTTAAGTAAATCTCTATCAAAATGATAGTTGAAAACTGGATAAAGTAAGAGAGACTTAACTACTGCACATAACGAGGAATACCACCTTTGCAAAGACAATTTGGAAAACTCAGTAAAAAATGGACAACTATCATTTTCAATAATTAAAAACAGCAAGCCCAGGGGAGCAGATAAAATAAGGTATCAGAATTAATACATAACAATATTCAAATGTTCAGCATTCAACAGAAAATACCAAGGTACACAGAGTAAAGAGAAAGTATGGGCCATTCAAAGAACAAAAATTGATAGAAATAATCGATGAAGTAACCCAAACACTGGACTTACCAGACAAATACTTAAAATCTAATGTCTTATATATATGCAAAGAATTAAAGGTATTGGTCATGGTGGCTCATGCCTGTAATCTCAGCACTTTGGGAGGCTGAGGTGAGTATATCACCTGAGGTCAGGAGTTTGAGACAAGCCTGGCCAACATGGTGAAGCCCCATCTCTATTTAAAATACAAAAATTAGTCAGGTGTGGTGATGTGCACCTGTAGTGCCAGCTACTCGAGAGGCTGAGGCATGAGAATTGCTTGAACTTGGGAGGCAGAGGTTGCAGTGAGCCAAGATTGCACCACTGCACTCCTGCCTGGACAACAGAGTGAGACTCCATTTCAAAAAATAATAATGAAAAGAATTAAAGGGAACAATGGATATAGAATTAAAGTAAATCAGAAAATAATGTACAAATGAAATGGGAAATTAATAAAGATATATACATAGTAAAACCCACCAAATAGAAATTCTAGAGCTGAAAAAGTACAATTTTGAAATAAAACAAATTGCTAGAGGAGTTAAATAGCAGATTTGAGCAAAGAAAACAGGCTGCTGTAAAAGTGAAGATAGGACAATTGAAGTTATCCAGTCTGAAAGGAGAAATAAAAAGAATGAAGAAGAATGGATAGATTCTAAGAGACATGTGACATACCATCTAGCAGATCAATAAATGAAGTGTGGGGGTCTCAGAAAGAGGAGAGAGAAATAAAGAAGAAGTGAGAATATTTGAGGACATAATGGCCACAAACTTTGTAAATTTGAGGAAAGACATGAATCAACACATTCAAGAAGCTCAACAAACTCCAACTAGAATAACCTCAAAGAGGTCCACAATAAGAGACAGTATAATCTAAACACTGAATGACAAAAACAAAGAAATAATCTTGAAGCAAGAGGGATAGATAATTAACTCGTTATATTTCAGGAATCTTCAAGAATATTAACAACTGATTTTTTTTTTTTTATCATAAACCATGTAGGCCAAAGAACAGTGAGATGACATGATTGTAAAAATTCTGCCAACTAAGAATTCTATATCTAGTAAAACTATCCTTCACAAGAAGAAGAAATTAAAACCTTATTGGATAAACAAGAGCTGAGGGACTTTATACCAGTACATCTACCACACAAGAAATACTAAGGAAGTCATACACATTGAAATAAAAGGACACTATACAGTAACACAAAGCTTCATGAAAAACTAAAGATCTCCAGTAAAAGTAATCACATAGATGAATATAAAACCAATGTTATTGACTTTTTGTTTCTAAACTACAATGTTTAATTTCCTACATGATTTCAAATACAAATGTATAAAAAGAATGATAAATTTGTGCTATTTTCCACACAATGCATAAAGATGCATATGTAACAAAAAAAACTCAAACGTGCAGGTTGAAGCAGAGGTGCAATTGAGCAGAGTTTCTGTATGATATTGAAGTCAAGTTGATATATATTCAGACTAGATACTATAAATTTATGAGGTTAATTATAACTCCCATGGTAAAAAAATAACTAATATGTATTTACAAAATAAAATGAGAGGGAATCAAAGTGACTTTACCACAAAAAATATTATCTAAACACTAATTAAGGTTTAATAATGGAAATGAGAAACTCATC
>NW_022311357.1:0-2783 GCF_002776525.5 Piliocolobus tephrosceles
AAGAGTGACGCCACCTGATTCGCTTTATAAGGACATCAGGCAGCACTGTGCAAACTGATGTAAGGGTAGGAACGGCAGAATAGAAAGCCATTGCCATCGTCTAGGAGAGACAGGATGAGGGCTTGGACCAGGCTGTTGGAAGTAAACATGAAAAGAAAGGATGGCAAAAGTCTGCTCAGTCAATTTCTCCAAGTGGTTTTTCCCTTCTTCCCTCAAAGCTGTGATAGTGGCCCTTGCTCTGCTTCCACAGCACCCTGTGCTTTCCTGGATCAGGGCTCCTCTTCCACTGCAGTTGTCTTCCTCAGGATAGAAACCATGTGTTATTTTTAATTCTCACCACCAGTTCCTGCTAGGTAGCAGTGCTCAGTCCACATCTAATCTTATAAGGTTTAGGCACTTGGCATGACTGAGGCTTCCCAGCCATCACCTAACAATTCAAACGCCCTCACCTTCTGAGCAGCTTCTAGTACATGGCTTGGAATGGGGGACAATAGCAGAAAATAGTTACTGTAGGCTTTTTTTTTTTTTTTTTTTTTTTTTTGAGATGGAGTCTCGCTCTATCGCCCAGGCTGGAGTGCAGTGGTGTGATCTCAGCTCATTGTAACCTCAGCCTCCTTGATTCAAGCAATTCTCATACCTCAGTTCTCAAAGTAGCTGGGATTACAAGTATAATCATGCCCAGCAAATTGTTCTATTTTTAGTAGAGACAGGGTTTCACCATGTTGGCCAGGCTGGTCTCAAACTCCTGACCTCAAGTGATCTGCCCACATCAGCTTCCCAAAGTGCTGGGATTACAGGTGTGAGCCACCATGCCCGGCCTATTGTAGGCTTTTTAAGTGTTGTTTCTCCTGGTGCTCTGTAAGTCTCCTGAGAATGGAGCCACACCTGTTTGCTCACCATGGTACCCTCAGTGTCCAGTACTTTGCCTGGCCCACCATGGATGCTCAGTGAACACATATTGGATGTGATGGAGGGAAAGGCAGGGGTACTGCTTAGGCCATTGCTGGCTGCAGTATTAGAAACCCAAGTCAAAATAGGTAGTGGGCATGTGTGGTTTGCCTCCATAGCATCCATGTCCGCTTCTTCAATGAATCAATGAATGGACAGCTTCCCTAGCCTTCCCTAAAATGCTGTCTTACTCTGGGTCAAACCTTCTGGTTCTAGGTCAGGAATCCAAGAAGGTTCTTACCTCCCTGGGCCCCAGATGGGCATTTGGAGAAAGGGCCCATAGGGCTGTTTCCAATCAGCTGCCTCCTTTATCTTCCATGTAGGGTTCACCTTGGGATATATAAATAGTAGGCAATTTTCTTGATGCAACTTTTTCTTTTTTCATTTTGACAAGAATAGGTCAGAGGAAGGGCCCTGAGGGGAAGGTTGAAGGACCTCGAAGGAAAGAGATGGCAAACAGTCAGTGAAAGCAGACTTTCCTGAGATTCATTAGTTTCCTGAAGCAGGGGAAGAACTCAGAGAAGTCTAGTTCTTATCTAAAATAATCCCTGCTTCCCTTCTCCTGTGGAGCCTGCCCCACCTAGGGCAGGGAGAGTGAAGAGGAGAGGGGAGGAAGGTGCCATTGTGCTGGCCTATCACCCACTTCACGAACCCACTCCACACACCTTACAGTAGCCCCGAGGGAAGGATATTCAACTTACTTTTTTTCAGATAAAGAAAAGGAGGATCAGAGAGGTTAAGTCACTTGCCTAAGGCCACACAGCTAGTCAGAAAAAGTCACTAGAAGGTCAGATATAGGCACCTAGAGAATGTCACTATAAGGCAAGATATAGGCACCTCTCTTCCCCACAAGCTCTGAATTAAAGGAACGTGGTACGTGATCCTAGTGGAATAAAAATAAGAGGACAATCACAGTGGGTGGCTATAGCCAAGGGACATTCCTCAGAGGAGGCCAGGCTCAAAAGCAGTTCTCATGGAGCAAGGAGCATGATACCAAGGGAGATGAAGAAGGACGTGCACTGTGTCTTTTGTCCACAAAGCTCTTCTGGAGACGGATAGAATCATCCCCCTGTTTCAGATTAGAAAATTGAGGCCCAGAGACTTGAGTAATATGCTCAGAGTTGCTTCACTCATGTGTCTGTTGTGCCCATGTGATCCAGGGTCCCTGCCCTCTGGGCTAGGGAAGCTCCCATCGGGAACTGTTGAGCAATAATTCAAAGCTGGTTGTGATTCTGCGGCCACTCAAGCAGCACAGACAGTGATTTTGTCCCCAAAGAGCTAAACATCAAAACAGTTCAGAAGAAGACAGGGAGTCAGGCAGCATGGAGCATGGCTGCTGTAGGTGGGAGACCAAAGAGCAGGGGAGTTTGGAGGCTCTTGGGTGAGTGATGGTTATGCCTAGAGAGACTCATGACTATTCAGGAGGCAGTGAAGCTCCTGGGTGAGGGAAGAGCAGGGAAGCCAGGGCTGACAAGCGCTTGTGAGGAAAGAAGGCAGCCTGGGGGAAAGAGTGCAGAGGGCCAGGCTTGAATGTGTGGAGCTGCTTGAGTGAAGACTCAAGGAGCCCCTGCTCTGGTCCAGGCACTGCGCTGGGCTCTGGGATGTGGGAAGCATAAGGCACAGAACCTTTCTCAGGGGCTCACAGGTTGTGGAAGTGCAGGATGATACAGCGTGGAAAGCACCGCAATAGATGCTGTTCCCAACATTGTGGAAGCAAAGAGGAATGAGTGTGTGTGTGCCATGGCCTTGGGGAGAGGCTTCCAGAGAAGGTGCCGTTGGACAGGAAACGAGAGTACGTGCATGGAATATGTTAGAGATGCAGGAAACAGACATTT
>NW_022311358.1:0-10519 GCF_002776525.5 Piliocolobus tephrosceles
AAAAAATTACTTGTACTTGAACATGTACTAAAAAATACAAAAAATTAGCTGGGCGTGGTGGCGGGCGCCTGTAGTCCCAGCTATTTGGGAGGCTGAGGCAGGAGAATGGCATGAACCCGGGAGGTGGAGATTGCAGTGAGCCGAGATTGCACCACTGCACTCCAGCCTGGGCAACAGAGGGGGAGACTCCATCTTGAAAATAAAAAATAAAAAAATTTTTTTTTTTTTTTTTTACTTTAGCCACATCTTAGAACAAAAAGAGTTCCTTCCAAGGAAAAGGAGGGGCATCATGGCTGTTTTTTCATTTCTCTGTCTGCAGCTACACATGCGTGCCACCAGAGGTGCTAAGGTCACTAGGAGGGATTTGTAATCAGTTTTTTAGTGTATTCCCCCAGCCTTTAGTCATAAAAGTAAGTAAGTGGGAAAAAGTCACCTCCTGCAGGAACTAGTTCCAATACTACAAATTAAACTCTGTTACAAAAGAGTGAACATTTTGGAAAGCATGTGTTACTGAAGTTGACATTTCCCAACATGGTTTTATTCAACAATTTAGATGTGTAGGGTCCAAAGATAAAGGTACTGATGAGATACCACGGCTTCCAAAACAGAAGTCTTTTCAATGATTTTATATCCTCTCTTCTCCCCCTTTGGTTGTGGCTTGGTTTATTTTAAACTACTGATAATAATTGTGTTTATTTTTAAATAATTGCATCTAAAATAGTTTAGAATGGAGTACATTGAAATAAAGAGATTATATATGGATATCATAATTGCATTGCTCTGTGTGTGTGTGTGTGTGTCAGAGTCTTGCTTAGTCACCCATGCTGGAGTGCATTGGTGCAATCGTGGCTCACTGCAGCCTTGAACTCCTGGGCTCTAGTGATCCTCCCGCCTCAGCCTCCCCAGGAGCTAGCACTGCAGGTGCTCACCACCATGCCCTGATACATTTTTTTGTTTTTTTGTAGAGGACAGGGTCTCACCTTGTTGACCAGGCTGGTTTCAAACTCCTGGCTTCAAGTGATCCTCCCATCTCAGCTTCACAAAGTGCTGGGAGTATAGGTGTGAACCACGGTGCTTGGCCATGTTGCTATTAGAAACTGCCCTGCAATGAGTATATTCAACGCTGCAAAGTAAACCGAACCCAGAGAGGCAGCCATTGAACTGGTATGACTTGACCTGTATGTCTCTACTGCTTATTTTGTCCTGGTATATGCATTACAGAGGGAGCATTGGCCCTGCCAATACCTGAAGCCTAGAGTTCATCACAGGAAACAGCAGGAAAATGTGGGACAGAAATGTCCATGATTCATCCTTGAAAGTGTTTTTTGGGGATAGTTTTATGGGAGGATTTGGGAATTGGTTTATAAAGAAGAAAGGAAGGAGATTGCTCCTTCATTTTTGTAGGAAAACTTGGGCAAATATTTGGGCAGAAATTTATTTATATTCATTGAGTCACTGAGTGAATGAGAACCTGGGAGTGCAGACCTGCCCTTGAGATGCTTGTGGTTTACTGGCAGACAGGCACACAAAACCAGAACCAAGTTCAGAATGCTGTGGGGGCCATCGTTAGAGCAAGATTAATTCTGTGTGATGGGGCCCAGAAGCCTTTAAACATGATGTCTGAGCACTGCTGTGAACCAGCTGGTGTACTAGACATTGGAGATAAAGCACAAGCCTCAGTCTTTGTTTGACGCGATCTGGTTGTGTGTGTGTTGCTCAGGAAAGGATGCAATCATGCGTTTGATCTTAAGACATGTTGACACTGAGGACCTTTGGCACATCTTTGGGAAATGACAGGAATGCAGTTGCATGTGAGAGTCTGGGACTCGGGACAAAGGCCTGTGCAGGGAGTCAGCTATGAATGGGATCCTTGAGGCTATAGGCATGATTGTGGTTTCCTAGAGAGAAAAGGACCTATAGCCGAGCCTGGGGAGCACTAGCACAGAGAATTCTAGAAACAAGAGCACCAGCCCACTCAGAACACATTCATTACTTGACCAACATTAAAGAGCAGAAGCAGCAGAGATTGATGCACTTGCCATATGTATATTCATTATTATTAGGCTGTCAATCTTGTTCTTCTGAAGTCCTTTGCTCACATAAGCTTTATCTCATTAAAAGTGATTAGGCATGAAAAGAAGGTGTATTGGAAGAAATTTTTAAAAGTCTGATTTCATATTGTATCACTGTTCTTCAGTTGTCTGTGACATACTTGTTCCAAAACAGAGTAATTTCTTCCGTCATTGCTTGATAACTAAACTATCAGTGCTGCTTTTCCCATTTTTTCCAATCTTAATAGTGTTTTTGTCTTCCTGTGGGAGCTGTAGTTGGAATTAATTAATGGTCGTGGATTTGGGGCCTGCCCTTTTTGTTCTGTTTTGCTTTAGTGTGATACTAAACTCTGATAACTTAATCAGTCCTTTATTCAGGAATTATATGTATGTACTCTCATCTGTCCTTTCTTCACTAAAATGGAAAAACGAGTATTAATTCAAAAGACCTTTAATGCAGAGGTATTTCCTCCCTTTTGCAAATACTTCTTGTGTTGTATACCATGACAGGGCCTAGGGAGGTACTGTTGAGCAAAGCTGATGTGGTTCAGGTCTCTGCTTGGGCCGCTATAACAAAATACCACAGACCAAGGGGCTTAAACAACAGACATTGATTTCTCACAATTCTGGAGGCTGGCAAGCCTAAGATCAAAGCACTAGCCAATTTGGTTCCTGGTGGAGGCTGACTCCTGGCTTGCCTTCTCCCTGGGTCCTCACATAGCCTTTCCTCAGTGCTTGGGGGTAGCAAGAGCGCTTGCAAGCTCGGGTCTCTCATACTCTTCTTATGTGGGCACTAATCCTGTCGTGGGTGCCCTACCCTCTCGACCTTGTCTAAACCGAATCATCCGCCAGAGACCTCACCTCCAGATACCATGAACATAAATTGGGGAGGCAGGCTGCTCATAAACATTCAGTCCATAACAGTCCATCGCCTCAAAAGCTTATAGTGTAACTAGGGGTCAGAAATCACACAGTCCCACAGTAAAGGGATGCGAATAGTGATAAATGTGGCGATGGGTACAGCTCAGTTAAAGTTATAAGAAGTCATATTTCGTATTTATGGTCGTTGAAAACTGCTCACCAAGCACATTAAACATCTGCCTCTTCCAGGACTTCAGCAGGTCTGTGACCCATGCTCCAGTGTCTTGATCCCTACACCTGTGTCACGTGAAGGCTTTGTAGCTATGCCTTCAGATACTATTTTTTTTTTCTTGACAGCTAAAATTTCACCTTTTTCTAAAATGAATTCCATGGTGTTCCTAGTAATTATGTCTTTCCAGTAATGAATTAATTGCTGCATCTGGAGGCAAATTGTTTTAGTCTTTTTTAGTGTTCATTCATTAAAATATAGATCATATTTAAAGGAATATTTGATGAACAATTTATTCTAAAATAGCTCTGTGAATTCTGTGAACTTTCTGCAGGCAGTCTCTCAGTCATCAGTATTTATATCCTAAAATTGCCTTTTGCTTGTCACAGACTTTAATGCATTCATTTAGCAATAAATATTTATTGAGTGCCTGCATTGTACACAAAGCTCTGTTAGGTGCCAGGGATATAGCTATGGACTGTCTCTGCCCCCAAGGAGCTTCACATTAAAATCTCAAGCAAAAAGAAGCAAAAAATGGAAAAAGCCTTAACCAGCTCTCCCTTTGGGTAAATTCTAGCCTTTCTAGTCAGACAGCCTTGGCTTGATCACTTAATGCCTTTGTCAGCCTACTTGGCCTCTCTGAAGTTGTTTGTGTGTTTGTAAAGTGGAGATAACTTGCATGATTGTTGCAATGAGATGCTGATGGATAGACAGATCCCATTAGACACAAAAGATGTAAAGTTTTTAATGGCAACCGATGCAGAAACTGCAGACATCATCACACAGAGCAGAAGATAATGCAATGTGATGCACCTCGGTGGAGGTCCTGCTGCCCAGGCGCCAGGATTCCTCTCAGGATGTCCCACTGGTGCCACCACCAGTGTTATTGTTTGGTTGGTGGCGGCAGGGGGATGTTCAGCAGCTGTGAGGTGCCCCTTTGCTGCTGTCATGGAGGGGAGCATCCAGCCTTCCTCTACCCAGACTGTTCTTTAGCTCTGGCCATGTCTGTACTACCCAGCATGCTCCTGAGTGTGTGCTCTGAGATGGGTGAAGCCAAGGAAGGTGTCTGAGGAGCAGCCCTCAGCACACTGTGGTAGCAAAAGCCCAACTGGGCCACCCCAGCAAAACTAGTACCTAACTCATGGTTTTGACAGTTAATGAGGCAGAGCTTTCAGCATAGTGTTTAGTGCAAAGTACTTAATATTTTAATACTATTACTACATCCTTAAATTAATCATAAATTAATACATTAATACCATTATTATTCTCAGTGAAGGAAAACATTCAACATTGGAAATAAAACATTGTTTCAGGAGGATCTTCTTTTCCAGATATGGTTAGATAACATGCTTACATAACCCAATGTATTTTCTCTTGGGTCAAACATAAACCTAAGCTTTTTCTTCTAAATTTGAGAAAATTATAACAACAAATCTCTGCTGCTGTTTTGTTTTCCAGAAAAGTAAATGAATATTTTCCTAACTCCTCTCCTCCAATCAAAAATACAAAGCAAAACCCCTGCAAATGGTATAACAGTGATTTTGCTGGTACTAGTTGAAAACATCCATGCAATATAATATACTCATTCTGCTGTTAGTCACATTTCAGTATTAGAAGACTAAAATTCTTGCAGGAATAGCCAGCAGAGGTTCTTAACATTTTGTGTCACTGTGCTGTTGTTACTTAACTAGCAATTTTTAGTTCTAAATATATATTGTCTTCCTAAAACAAATTGAGGCAACAAGGTGTGCCAGAAACTGACCCTTGCTGCCACTTGGTCAGAGGTCCCCGTCTTGGATTGCAGGTGCTGTTTGGCACGGCTGATGGGCAGGTGATTGTCATGGATTGCCACGGCAGGATGCTGGCCCACGTCCTCCTGCACGAGTCAGACGGCGTCCTCGGCATGTCCTGGAACTACCCAATCTTCCTGGTGGAGGACAGCAGCGAGAGCGACACGGACTCAGATGACTACGCCCCTCCCCAAGGTACTCATTGGCCCTACTTTCCTTGTCACTGACCAGAAGGACAAGGAAGGGCGCTGGAGGGGAGTAGACTGATGTAGAGGAGGGAGGGTGAAGGACCACAACACCTATGGCACCCGGGCTTCCTGGGAAGAGTTCTCTAGCTGAAATGCAAGGTAGGGCTGGCCTCATCTAGATGTGACTGTCTCCCCCCTGTTGTCCCTTTTCTCAAAATCACTGCTCGAATTGATTACACTTAATTCGCTTAGCTTTTCCTAGATATAAAGTGAGACGCATGGCTCTTCCTGTGTCCCTGAGGTATGGTGGGGCTTAGCTGCTTAGTGACAATAAAGAAAGCTAAAGATGAAAAATTCTGTGCTATTATTATAACTTAATATGTGATATATCCAAATCCCCAATGTTATTAAAGCCTGTGGCTTTAGGTGCATGAGAAAAGGATTTGTTCTGCCATAATGAAGGCCAGCACCTTGGGCAGATAACTCCACATTTCTGTCTATCCTCTTTATTTTGGGCAGAAGCTCTCCTCCTTCTCAGGTCAAAAAGACCTGCTGCCTCTGTGTATACACCACTTGGTGTTGAATACTCTTGGTGGGGATAACTTCAAATTCTAGCCACCTTAACCTCTAGGAGGTCTCCAGAATCAGTGTACAGCACTGGCCTACTCTGTTGGCTCTTCACCAGCATCCCATCCCCTGTACCCATCTCTTCTAAAAAAAATTGACATACAATAATTGTACATATTCATGAGGGACATTGTGATGGTTTGATACACATAATGTATAGTGATCAGATCATTTTAATTAACATATTCATCATCTCAAACATTTGTCATTTCTTTGTGTTGGGAACATTCAATATCCTCGTTCTAGGTATTTGAAACTATATAATATGATAATATGTTATTGTTAACTATAGTCATCCTACAGTGGTATAGAACACTAGGATTTAGCCTTCCTACCTAGCTGTAACCACCTCGTTTGGGGAGTGAGACTGGCTTCTTGATTAGAAGTGGTCACACTGCCACAGGCTTCTATCCTTAGCCTGGCAGAGCTGTGCTTACACTGCTGTGTGCCCTTCATAGTCAAAGGGTACAGGGGGTGGTTTCTAACCTTTCCTGCCACTGTGGGACATGTCGTCCTGTGAAGGGCTGTTCTAGGGGAAATTATAGAAATTTTCTCCCCCGTCAGTGTCTGCCTCCATTGGAACCTGCAGTATTCTCATGTTGTCTTCTCTTTCCTACCACAGCACGTTATGCTCCCCAGCAGCAGACACATGTGTGTATACACACACTCATTCATTCATTCGTTTTAGGAGGAGGCATTCACATGTGAAAAACAGTTGAGATTAATGGTAGTGTTTTAGGACCAGTGGCTTGAGGGCTGTTTATGGGTGTTCCTAGCACCCATAAAGCAGTTTAGGAGTTAACCATCCCCTTTCCTAATAGAATACCAGCCTTGAGAGAGGTGTTGGTCATATTTCTACAGCCTCATAATAGTAAAGTCAGTGTCTTCATCACATGGACTCAGGATACTCTTTGAACTCCTCTTTAGTGGGTCAAATCCAGATTTACTTACCTCCATTTTATTATTAAAAACAAAAAAAAAACAAGGGGCCAGGCACAGTGGCTCACGCCTGTAATCCCAGCACTTTGGGAGGCCAAGGCGGGTGGATCATGAGGTCAGGAGATCTAACACACTGAAACCCCGTCTCTACTAAAACTACAAAACAAAACAAAAATTAGCCGGGTGTGGTGGTGGGCGCCTGTAATCCCAGCTACTCAGGAGTCTGAGACAGGAGAATGGTGTGAACCCAGGAGGTGGACCCTGCAGTGAGAACCAAGATCACGCCACTGCACTCCAGCCTGGGCAACAGAGAAAGACTCCGTCAAAAAAAAAAAAAAAAAAATTAAAAAACACAAGATCCAGAGACCAAGTTTATAAAGCAAGTCTAGAGTAAGTCCAAGAACAGAATTCAGTCCCTGGTTGCTCCTCCAGGCAGTTGCCCTTTTCAGAAGCTCAGAAGCAGGGGGCAGTTTAGAGGATGACAGGTGACAAGTGTTCACCTTTCACATGCAACAAGCTTCTTCTTAGTGGCCTAGGGAATTTGAGGGCAGAGGTTGGTACAGTGCAGTGTCATGATGTAAAGCAAAGCAGTAACTGGGCTTCCTCTGCAGACAGATGGCAGGCAGGCCCACCTCGATGGCTGCTAAGATGAGCCCAGTGTGGGATGAAGCCTACAGGAGCCTTCTGAAAACCTTCATCTATCTAGGCATCTAGGAAGGGCTTACTTTTGCTTTTTCAAATACCTTGTGAAAGACCAAGTCCATGGTCCATCATGGCCCCTTCTTTAATGTCTGCATGAGCCTCCAGCACAGGGTTTTCCTTATGCCGGCTGTGCTCCGCAGGTGCAGCAAGCCTCTATGAGCCACATTTAGCCCAGCCTTCTCTCCAAATATGGGCGGGCCACTGTGGCTGCTTATTTTCTTTAACATTTAACGGAAGAGGAGTTAGTCTTGAAAAGCAATTTTTTTCTCTTTTAGACCATAATTAAGAAAATGTTATGGCCGGGCACGGTGGCTCA
Organism: Piliocolobus tephrosceles; assembly: GCF_002776525.5. Lineage (NCBI taxonomy): Eukaryota > Metazoa > Chordata > Mammalia > Primates > Cercopithecidae > Piliocolobus > Piliocolobus tephrosceles. The sequence goes on from NW_022311358.1 coordinate 7,704, forward strand.
AGCCTGTAATCCCAGCACTTTGGGAGGCCGAGATGGGTGGATCATGAGGTCAGGAGATCGAGACCATCCTGGCTAACACAGTGAAACCCCATCTCTACTAAAAATACAAAAAACTAGCCGGGCGAGGTGACGGGCGCCTGTGGTCCCAGCTATTTGGGAGGCTGAGGCGAGAGAATGGCGTAAACCCGGGAGGCAGAGCTTGCAGTGAGCTGAGATCCGGCCACTGCACTCCAGCCTGGGCGACAGAGCGAGACTCCGTCTCAAACACAAAAAAAAAAAAAAGAAAATGTTTTTACCCCTCCTCCTACCATCCCTGGACGTGGTATGACATTAAAATAATTTATGTCTCTATATCATTAGAACCATGTAACACATTAACATCAAGGTAATAAACTTTCACACATATTCTCACCACTCACCAATTGCCCCCAGGGCTGTCTCTCTAGTGTCCTGCTTCTTACTCACGAATTCTCTGTTAGTGCCCACTGATGGCCCTTGTGTAGTTCCTGAATGATGTAGAATGCTTCATTCAGGTAGCATCCCAATCCAGAGCAGGATCTGCATTGTCAGGCAATTTCTAAGGCACCATGCAAGATTGCAACTTTGGGAACCTGGATTTGGGTGGTGTGCTTCCCTCCTTTTCACCTGGCACTTGTGTTCCTGCAGATGGTCCAGCAGCGTATCCCATCCCAGTGCAGAACATCAAGCCTCTGCTCACCGTCAGCTTCACCTCGGGAGACATCAGCTTAATGAGCAACTACGATGACTTGTCTCCCACGGTCATCCGCTCAGGGCTGAAAGGTACAGAATGCTGCACACACCCCAAGCCTGCAGACCAGGCCTGCGTGTGTTTGCTTCAAGGCTGGTCTTGTACGCCCTGTGCTTACTGATTCCTGTCCTCTGTGGTGACCCCTTCTGGGCTTCGTGGAGTCTGTTAACTAAAGCCGCTCCCTCTTCACTCCTTTGCTTATCTGACAAGTCCGTACCTAGTCTTATCTCAAAGGGAGATTCCTGACATTCAGTCTTTGTCTTAACCTGCTCTTTTCCTCACTATGGCAAGAATGATCCTCTCTCAGGTGTACAAGTGTGTTTGTGTCTGGCTTACACGTGTCTACACAATAAACGGATTGCAGCACCTGCCATCCCTGAGGGAGCAGATGGCTCACAAGCCATCATTTACACAGAAGCCCCTGTGATTTTAAGAACCTGGCAGGCTTATTAAGGAGCTGATCATTGTGCGATAAAGTTACGTTGAAAGACTTGTGAAGGTTCTGCAATTACTAGACTGAGACATTGATGTGAAGGGCAGCAGTCAAGTGCTGATACCTTCCTGATAGATATTATGAGTGTTGTTATCTCAAAAGAAAATCAGTGGGCATAGGCATTTGGAGTGTTGTGAATTTTCTAATTCGAGGCTACTGCTGATGTTGTTGACTCCACTGATGTTAGTTCTATGGAAAAACAACCTGTCTCTTCAGGGTTGAATGGTTAAAAAAGGTTTTAAAATTCAGTACCTGGCTGCCTCTGACCCTTGATGTTTAAGGGACCTCCTGTAATCTGAATGAGGATATAGGAGACAAGGCAGGAACTTTGGTATAACTCGCTACTGTCATTCAAAACTGGCCATCAGTCTAGGGAGTCATTACCGTGTGCTGCTGCTGCTGCTTGCCTGACTTATTCAGCAATCACAGGGATGTAAAGTCTAGGCGGGGCGTGGTGTCTCACGCCTGTAATCCCAGGACTTTGGGAGGCCGAGGTTGACGGATCACGAGGTCAGGAGTTCAAGACCAGCCTGGTCAACATCGTGAAACTCTGTCTCTACTAAAAATACACAAATTAGCTGGGCGTGGTGGCAGATGCCTGTAATCCCAGCTACTTGGGAGGCTAAGGCAGGAGAATTGCTTGAACTTGGGAGGTGGAGGTTGCAGTGATCTGAGATCGAGCCACTGCACTCCAGCCTGAGTGACAGAGCAAGACTCTGTCTCAGAAAAAAAAAAAAAAATTGGACAGGTGTGGTGGTGTGTGCCTATAGTCCCAGCTACTTGGGAGGCTGAGGCAGGAGAATGGCTTGAACCTGGGAGGCGGAGGTTGCAGTAAGCCGAGACTGCACCATTGCATTCCGGCCTGGGTGACAGAGCGAGACGCTGTCTCAAGAAAAATAAAAGAATCAAGTCTATATACTTAACTGTTGGTTGGCAAGAATCATACCTGCCTCAGCACCCCCTCAAGTAATTATTCTGTTTTTACGCTATAGAATATTTTTGGAAGCATATTACACACCCTCTTTGGGGCATCCCAATCTTACTGTCTCAGGACTATAATTATAAGGAATTACTTAGGTTGTAAACTCCTGAGGGACATGAATGATGCTGAAGTCCTTTTTATCACACATACGCCCTGGTAGGAGCTGAGTGCCTATTTTTTGTGGTGATGATGAAATTAAATTCCTGTGCTTGTCTGTAAATTTTTTTCTGAATGTTCTGTCTTTCATGGAGCTAAAACACAAGGATGTAATTCCTAATGTATTTATAATCCATGCTTAGCCTTTTTCTTCAAAATTCTGTTTTTAAACCTTTAAACCAAATTTATTAATTTTTTGAGAACCTGCCTCTAGTTCTGGAATCCTGAACTTTGTTTCTCTACCAAATATCTGGTGAAGACTGAACATAATGCAATTACCACTCAGTTCCTTTTTATTCTTTACAGGGGGAATTTTTCCAATTTTTTACCACCCTGCTTATGGAAACTTTATTTTTTACCCTTTGAATATGCCCAAGGGCCGGGCGCGGTGGCTCAAGCCTGTAATCCCAGCACTT
>NW_022311362.1:0-2081 GCF_002776525.5 Piliocolobus tephrosceles
AAAAAAAAGAGAAGCTGATCGTAATTTAGAAATAGCAGAAAAACAACTAGCATTTACTCTTAGTCTCTTATCTGAAATACGAATCAGAGTAAAAAAATTTGAATCAGAATTAGAAACAGCAAAAAAAAATCTAGAAGACGCAGAAAGGGCAGCAATTAATGACCTAACAAAAGAATTATTACATAAAATAAAGGAGGCTGTTGGTGAAGCAAATTTTGCAAAAGAAGCAGCAAAAACAGCAAGCACAGAAGCAGAAGCGGCAATGAATGCAATATATGAAGCAAAAACAAAAGCAGAAGCGACAAAAAAAGAAGTAGAAACAGCAAAAAAAAACTTAGAAGAGGAAAAAAATAAAGTAGAAAAAGCAAAAATCGAAGCAGAAAAAGCAGAAAAAAAAACAGCAGCAATATTATCGACATTAATAGAAAATTATAAAAAGGAAGCAGAAAACCGTTTAAAAGCCCAAGAAAAAATACAAAGCCATTTAGATGCTATCCGTAAAGATATTACAATGACTTGGTCTGAATGTAGTGTTACTTGTGGAGATGGAATTGAAATTAAAAGAAACGAAGAAAGCAAAGATAAAGCAGCTGCAGATTTAACTGAAGCTGATCTTGATGTTAAAATTTGTAAAATGGGTCAATGCTCTAATGCAAAAATAGTAGTATCAGAAGAAGAACCAGCAAAGGGTGTACCAGAAACAAAAGGAGTAACAGCAGTAGCAGATAATCAAAGAAAAACATTATTAAATGAAGTAACCACAGTATTCGATAAAATAATTAATGCAGTACAGGTTGCAAACATGGCAGAAGATGAAGCAAAAATAGCAAAAGATGAAGCAGAAGAAGCAAAAAATGAAGCAAATAAGATGGCACAGCTAGCAACAAAGATGGCAGAACTTGCAAAAAAAGCAAATGATTTGGTAATACAAAAAGTAGATGCCATAAAAGAAGTATTAGATACAGCAAATAAAGAAGAAAAAGCAGCAAATAAAGCAGTAAAAAAAGCAAATAAAGAAAAACAAAAAGCATATAAAATAAAACAGTTAGCAGATATGCAAAAAACAGAATTAGGCAAAAAAGGAACAGTAGAAGAAAAAGAAACAGTAAATATCGCAGTAGCAAAAGCAAATGACTTATTTAAAACAGCAGAAGCAGAATTAAAAAAAGCAAAAGAGGTACAAGCAGAAGCAAAAACAACAACAGAAAATGCAAATAATGTAGCAGATACATTAAAAAATGAAATAACAAACGCAAATAATGCAGTACTTAAAGCAAATGAAGCAGCAGAAGAAGCAAATCAAGCAGCACAAGAAGCAAATCAAGCAGCAGAAAAAGCAGAAAAAAAAGCAGAAGAAGCAAAAGAAAAAGCAGAAGAAGTAAAAAAAATAGAAAGTAAAGTAAAAGCGACAATAGAAGAAAAACATTCAGTTAAGAAATTAATGGAAGAAATAGGTAAAGCAAAAGCAGTAAAACGTAAAATAGATATTGAAAAAATATCAAATTTAGAATCAACGTTACAAACAGCAGAAAATAACGTAACAGCCGCAAAAAATCAAGCAAAAAATGACCTAACAGAAGCATTATTAAATAAAATAAAGGAGGTTGTTGGTGTAGCAAATTTTGCAAACGAAGCAGTAGAAGCAGCAGAAGTAGCAAAACAAGAAAAAAAAAAAGTGGAAACAGCAAAAGAAAAGGCAGAAACAGCAAAAAAAAATGCAGAAGCGGAAAAAAATAAAGCAGAAACAGCAGCAAAAACAGTAATGAACTCAATAGATAAATATATAAAAGATGTAGAAAATCGTTTAAAAAACCCAGAAAAAATAAAAAGCTATTTAGATGCTATTCGTAATGATATTGTATTATATTGGTCTAAATGTAGTGTTCCTTGTAAAGTAAAAGGAATTAAAATGAAAAGAAAAGAAGAAAGTAAAGATAAACCAGCTAAAGATTTAACTATAGCAGATGTCGATGTTGAAATTTGTAAAGTAGATCAATGTTCTAGTATATTAAATACTATTAGTAATGGTTTAGGATTATTAATAGTTTTATCTTTATTATATTTTCATTAAATCTAAAAAA
>NW_022311363.1:0-3728 GCF_002776525.5 Piliocolobus tephrosceles
AAGATTTCAAAAACAAACTTCATATGTCTGAACCTTTGCCTGGAGTTTCATATTTTGTGAAAAGCATTTTGTAAGTAGAGGACTCATGAGTGCTATAAGGCACCTAGTACACACTACAATGGCACAGACGTGGCAGATACTCAATGAAATGATTGTAACTTCTGGTGTATGTTATCTTCGTTGTCCATTTATTAAACTAGTGAAAATCAGCCAATAGATGGAGTGACATTGACCTGTAAAAATTCCAAGATCCCATCCAAACTTAGTGACCTCGGAAGTTCTCCATAATTTATTGTCTGTTCTAACCAACATTTAGCATAAGCTACAGCTTATATTGTTAATCATCCTATGTTTATGTGCTGACTTGCAAACAAATGGACCTATATGACCTTTATTTTCACAGCCCTAATACTATCTACATAATTTAATAACTTTGTTATAAACCTGATGCTTCATAAAATTACGTCTTTATCAACTGTGTTCTGGTAAAAGAATTAACACATTTTTGCTTAAGCTTTTCTGACTATCCATTTTCTGCTGAATACAGTAAGTTCTTATTTAGTGTGAGGATTTAATACATTCTTGAAAACTGTGACCTGTAATTAAACCATTTTTCCATTTTACCATAGCCTAATTGATAGAAATAGTTTATTTTCTATGGCATATTTCTGGTCACAAAAACATCACCGAAGTTGAAGAGCCCAAAACACTTACAATATTAAACACTGAAATAAATGCGAGCTCTACATAAATTTAAGAAAAATTAGGTTGGGCACAGTGGCTCATGACTGTAATCTCAGCACAGGAGGATCACTTGAGGTCAGTAGATCAAGAGCAGCCTGGCCAACATGGCAAAACCCTGTCTCCACTAAAAATACAAAAAATTAGCCGGGTGTGAGGCTGAGGCAGGAGAATCCCCTGAACATGGGGGGAGGTGGAGGCTGCAGTGAGCTGAGATCAAGCCACTGCACTCCAGCCTGGGTGGCAGAGCAAGACACCAGTTCAAAAAATAAATAAATACATAAAAATACATACATAAGTAAATAAAAGAAAAATTAATAAAAATGTTACCAGGGCCACCCTGATGAAATAACTGCAAAAGTTCTTTTTCTTACTGTGTTTCTTTAGTTTCTTTATTTTATTTGTAGGCACAGCTATATAAAGAAACCAGAGCCAGAGCTTCTCCACCCCGACTGGATATCAGAAGGAGGTAGGATCCCCAACCAGCACAAACTTGAACAGGTGACCCCTAGTTGCTTTTAGATCTGTTGTTGTTGTTGTTGTTGTTTTAAGACAGAGTCTTACTCTGTCACCTAGGCTTGGATGCAGGGGCACCATCTCGGCTCACTGCAACCTCCGGTTCCCAGGTTCAAGCTATTCTCCTCCTCAGTCTCCCAAGTAGCTGGGATTGCAGGTGTGTACCACCTCGCCCGGCTAATTTTTTTTTTTTTGGTATTCTTTTTTAGTAGAAACCAGGTTTCACCATGTTGGCCAGGCTGGTCTCAAACTCCTAACCTTAGGTAATCCACTCACCTCGGCCTCCTAAAGATGTATGTTTATGCACTGAACCTGTGCCTCTAGAGTCCCACCCTGCACAGTTCTTAAAAACCCCTGATAAAATTGTGTATTAATCCTAGTGATATTATAGTGATATTTTAGTGAATCCTTTTTTTTTTTAACAGAAAATTATTTCATTTGCTATAATGACAGTTCTACTTTTGTTTTACAATCTGGACAATTTTTTCTGTTGTAGAATTTCCCTAGCTAATACCGCCAGTACAATGCTGAATAGAGTGGTTAAAGTAGAAATTCTTGTCTTCTCAAACTTTCAGGTAAAGAAGCACAAGTCTGTCACCATTAAGTATGATGTTAGCTGTAGGTTTTTTATACATACCTCTTAGTGGGTCTCAGAATCTTCTTCTATTAGTGGTTTTATGGGGGTTTTGTCAGGAATGGATGCTAGATATTTGTAAATTTCTCTGCACCTATTTAAAGCATCGCTTCTTGTTCTTATCTTGATTGAATTTTAAATATTAAGTCACAACTACATTTACAAAACAATCACATTTGTTCTTGGTGTATATTCATATTTTATGTGCATGGATTTAGCATGCTGAGGTTTTCTGAGGCTGTATGTGTCTATGTGAATATGGCACATTTGCCCACAGACCTTCTGTTTATACTTGTGTCTGGCCTTAGTATTACAGTAATACTGGCCTCTAGAATGAATTGGAAAATGTTCCCTCTCTTTCATTTTTTTGGAAGTATTTTCTGCTGAAGAATTAGTATTAATTATTTATTGAATATTGGTAGAACGTTTTATATAGGTTATTTTTCCCTGGACTTTTCTTAGTGAAAATATTTTAAATAAATGCTTTTGCTTTACTTGGGTAACAATTCATAATATATAAATATTTATTTTATATTATACTTGTCTGTTTACTTTCATAATTTGTACATCCAAGATATTAATTTCTAATTTATAACATTCCGTGTGTAATAGATTTTCTAGGCTGTTAACATGAAAAAATCAGAAATAATACAGAGTGAGGCTTCAGCCTAATCAATGAATGACCCAAAGTCTATTGTAGGACGGATCATTTAAATATGATGTTGTCCTTAATGTTTACATTTATTATGTGAGGAAATAAGATACTGAATCTAAAGGAAATTAGTAAAACTACCATTTAACTTTGGATTTTCTCAAGAGGGCAGACCAAGTAGACCTTCTAGTTTTTGTTGATACTGACATAAGACAGAAACATAGTTTTTAATTAGAACAAACAGTATGCCACTTGAAGAATGGTATGAAGATGATAATTTGATGAATAATTTTACTAGTACTTGCTTAGTGCATGCAATATGTTAGGCAAGATTCTAAGCCTATATATATATATATATACCTCATATATAATTGTTTAAAATAAGGATCCCACAGATTCATGAGCAGTGAAAAACTGACATATTCTCAATCTTAGTAACTTTAAAACTGTCATAAAAATTTACTGTTTTGATTTACAATAACTAAATGTACATAAAACTATTAACTTCATAACTTGGCATGGAGATAAATTGTTGCACAATTGAAAAGTAACCATAGACACATTATTATCAAATACCAAACAAAAGCATTTAAAATTAAAGATTAGGACTAAAAGATGCCATAGAATTTGTCACAACAAAAATACAACAGAACACACTTTTAGGCACTGTGATATGTTAATAGAAACTATCAATGTATAAACACAGGCCAGTGTGCTCATCATTACATGAAAAAATTTTGGAACTAGTAAACGAAGTCGGTAGGTTTACAGGATACTATATCAATGCACAAAAAATCAATTGCATTTTTATACCCCAACAACAAGTATCTGGGAAAAATCAAGAAGACAGTTACATTTACACGACATCTAAAATGATGAAGTATTAGGTTGTTAATGGCAAAAACCACAATTACATTCTCACCAACCTAACACTTAGAAATAAAGAAGGTAAAAGATTTGTACAACAAAAACTGTAAACTATCAGTGGAGACAATTATAGACAAGACAAATTTAAAAATACTTAGTGTTCATGGATTAGAAAAATTAGTATCAAAACATTCATACTGGTCAGGCACGGTGGCTCACGCCTGTAATGCCGGCACTTTAGGAGACTGAGGCGGGTGGATCATGAGGTCAGGAGATTGAGACCATCCTGGCCAAAATGGTGAAACTCTGTCTCTGCTA
>NW_022311364.1:0-11472 GCF_002776525.5 Piliocolobus tephrosceles
TTCGGGTTTACGCCATTCTCCTGCCTCAGCCTCCGGAGTAGCTGGGACTACAGGCGCCCGCCACCTCGCCCGGCTAGTTTTTTTGTATTTTTAGTAGAGACGGGGTTTCACCGTGTTAGCCAGGATGGTCTCGATCTCCTGACCTCGTGATCCACCCGTCTCGGCCTCCCAAAGTGCTGGGATTACAGGCTTGAGCCACCGCGCCCAGCCTCTGCCACCAATTCTTATGGCACCTCAGTGAAGCTCTCATCTTCCTTTGAACCTTAATTTTCTTATCTCTAAAGAGAGATTGAGAAGAATGACAGAAAGATTTCACTTCTTGTCGATCTGTGACCTGCCAGCACTGAGCTGGGCTGAGCAGGAATCTGGAAGCTATGACCAGATACAGTGAGTGGATAGTGGCTTCATCATTGAGGGATGTCAGTCTAGGGTGCCCCAGGGAAGGCGACTGTACCTCTCAGTGTGCTTACCATCCCTAGGTGTACTCCCTGCTTAGGTCATTGTTGTTGTTATTATTATTATTATTTTGAGATGGAATCTCGCTCTGTCGCCCGGGCTGGAGTGCAGTAGCACCATGTCAGCTCACTGCAACCTCTGCCTCCCGTGTTTAAGTGATTCTCCCACCTCAGCCTCCTGAGTAGCTGGGATTACAGGCACCCACCATCACGCCTGGCTAGTTTTTGTATTTTCAGTAGAGACGGGGTTTTGCAATGTTGGCAGGCTGATCTTGAACTCCTGACCTCAAGTGGTACACCTACCTTGGCCTCCCAAAGTGCTGGGATTACAGGCGTGAGCCACTGTGCCCGGCCAGGTTGTTATTTAAAGGGATGAGATGTCAAGATAACACACCATTGAATCAAGGCTTTCATGTTTCTGGAGATGAACAGGAAAGTGGAAACCCCACTTATAGATAATCTAAAGTTAGTGTTAATCCCTAGACCACTTATTTATGTCTGAGGGTACCAAGAGGTTTCTGGTCTAGGTAATACCAGAAGATTCAGAGTATGGTCTCAGAGAAGGCAATCGTGGTGGTCAAACATATTGGCTGTGGGTTGAGTCCATATTTTATTACTCAAGAAAGTTCTTTTTTTTTTTGAGACAGTCTCACTCTTGTTTCCCAGGCTGGAGTGCAGTGGCACGATCTTGGCTCACTGCAACCTCTACCTCCCAGGTTCAAGTGATTCTTCTGCCTCAGCCTCCTGAGTAGCTGGGACTACAGGCACCTGCCACCACACCCAGCTAATTTTTGTAATTTTTGTAGAGATGAGATTTCCCCATTTTGGCCAGGCTGATCTTACACACCTGACCTCAGGTGATTCCCCCCACCTGGGCTTCCCAAAGTGCTGGGATTACAGGCATGAGCCACCGTGCCCAGCCAAGACAGTTCTTGTTTATGTTTTGTTTTTTTGAGACGGAGTCTCGCTCTGTCCCTCAGGCTGGAGAGCAGAGGCGCAATCTCGGCTCACTGCAAGCTCCGCTCCCGCGTTCACGCCATTCTCCTGCCTCAGCCTTCCGAGTAGCTGGGACTATAGGCGCCCGCCGCTGTGCCCGGCTAATGTTTTTGTATTTTTAATAGAGACGGGGTTTCACCGTGTTAGCCAGGATGATCTCGATCTCCTGACCTGATGATCTGCCTGCCTCGGCCTCCCAAAGTGCTGAGATTACAGGCATGAGCCGCCGCGCCTGGCCGACAGTTCTTAATATTCCATATACTTGTGTTCTCTCAAGATGCTGTGATCAGTAGCCATATAGGAAAGAAAAAGCCCTTGAGCATACTGTGCCTTAAAACAGATTCTGCGTTCACCGGATGATTAGGGCTGGAAGGGCTCTTGGAGATTAGTTGACGTCTCTCCTTTCACTACGCAGATGAGGAAACTGAGGCCTAGAGACATAATGTAGTGGCAGGGCTAGGACTCAAACCCAGAATGCAAGATGCTTAATCCAAAATTCAGCTCATTCAGGCCCAGGATTGATTTGCTTGCCCTCAAGGAGCTCTACTGCACGGATAACCACCTGGCTCCTCCCTCCATCTGCCCAGGTAAGATGGCCATTACCTTGTCGAAGCTGCCACTTACAGACACAATACAGGATGAGGCCCAGGCCCACAGAGACAACGATGATGGCCACAGCTAAGATGATCCAAAAATTGTTCCTCCACCAACTCATTGCAGTGGAATCCTGAGAAGAATGGAGAGACAAGAATGAGGCATGAATGAAAGACATCCTGGGGTGGGGTGGAGTGGGGCAGTTATCTACTGTGTTTTTTTTTTTTTGAGTCGGAGTCTTACTCTGTCACCCAGGCTGGAGTTCAATGACATGATCTCAGCTCTCCGATCATTGCAACCTCCACCTCCCGGGTTCAAGTGATTCTCCTGCCTCAGCCTCCAGAGTAACTGGGACTACAGGCACCTGCCACCACGCCCAGCTAATTTTTGTATTTTTAGTAGAGACGGGGGTTTCACCATGTTGGCCTGGCTGGTCTCGAACTCCTGACCTCAGGTGATCCACCCTACTTGGCCTCTCAAAGTGCTGGGATTACAGGCATGAGCCACGGCACCCAGCTAATCTACTGTGTTGTGTAGAGATGCAGACATCTGCTTAGGAATCAGGTGCTGGTTCACAGCCATACCTGACTGATTAACACCTGGGGGACCTCAGGCATGTCACTCGACCTTCTGTGAGCCTCATCTGTAATATGGGGATGATACTGTTTGGACGAACAGAGGCAAGATGGTGCACTTCCGGGTTCTTCATCCCCACCCCCAACTCTTCCCGTGCGCGCGAAAATGCAGCCGGCGCCCAGGGAGGGTGCAGACCAACTGGGCATGCGCCAGGTGACGTCAATCTGAAGAGACCAAGATTTACCTGGTCGCACCTGCGGAACGCCCCTGACACGCCCATGCCCCACCTATTGCCCTCCCACGCCTAGAAAAGCCGCTCTCCGCCATTGAACTACGCGGACGTCCCAGCTTCCCAGTCCTGTCGGGATGTCGGAACTCCGTCCGAGAGCTTGGGGGAGTTCCGAGAGCTTGGGGGAGGGGAACTCTGCCGGCCTTCTTTGCCGGAGGCCGACAGACTTCTTCTCCACACCTTAGGTTACTAAAATAAACTTGCAGTTTTGCGCCTGACCTTTGCCTACTTGCTGGTTCTTTGGTGCTCGCTCTGGTGGTCTTAGAAAAACAAGACAGATACCTCCTACTTCAGTGAGGTTTGTGAGGACTGGAGATCAAGCATGTACCTACTGGGCCCTCTAGAAATGGTAGACATCATCACTGCTCTTTCAGACATGCAGCAGGAGGGGGAAGGTGCCATTTAAAGCAATAATTGACTGCAGGGATTTTTTTGTTTGTTTGTTTGTTTGTTTTTTTGTTTTTTGAGAAGGAGTCTTGCTGTGTTGCCCAGGGTGGGGTGCAGTGGCACACTGTCAGCTCACTGCAACCTCCGCCTCCCAAGCGATTCTCCTGCTTCAGCCTCCTGAGTAGCTGGGATTAAAGGTGTGCACCACCACGCCTGGCTAATTTTTGTATTTTTAGTAGGGGCGGGGTTTCGCCACGTTGGCTAAGCTGGTCTTGAACTCCTGACCTCGTGAGCCGCCTGCCTCGGCCTCCCAAAGTGCTAGGATTATAGGCGTGAGACACCGTGCCCAGCCAGTTGTTTTTAATCACAAGGACAAGTCAGATTTAATGCATAGCAAGGGAGAGAAATTTTAAGAGCTTTTGTTTGAGGTGAGGGTTAGAAAAATAGCTGGATGGGTCTCTTTGAGTGAGATACGGTCAGAAGGGTGAAGCTGAAGAGAGAGGGGCAAATTGAGTTGATCTACATGAGAGAGTTAACAGGCATTTGGGGGCTGGAAGCTGACAGACCAGAGAGGGAAAAAATCTTGGAAAAGGTTAGCAGCAGAGAGAGAGGTCAAGAAGAGAGCGGCAAGTCAGAGCCTGGTTAGGAAGCTCCCGCAGTGGCAAATAACCAAGGCATTTTTAGGACAGTAATGCCTCATGTCCAGCTTTAAATTGCTACCTGGGTTATGCTGTGGCGTCACCTTTTGTTACCATCAAACCTCCAATAAAACTGCATCACATGGCCGGGCGCGGTGGCTCACACCTGTAATCTCGGCACTTCGGGAGGCTGAGGCAGGCAGATCACTTCAGGTCAGGAGTTCAAGGCCAGCCTGGCCAACATGGCAAAACCCCGTCTCTACTAAAAATACAAAAATTAGCCGGGTGTGGTGACTTGCACCTGTAGTCCCAGTTACTCGGAAGGCTGAGGCGGGAGAATTGCTTAAAGCCAGGAAGCGGAGGTTGCAGTGAGCCGAGATGACGCCACTACATTCCAGCCTGGACAACAGAGCAAGACTCCATCTCAAAACAAAAACAAAGGCTGGGTGCCATGGCTCACGCTTGTAATCTCAGCACTTTGGGAGGCTGAGGCGGGCGGATCACTTGAGGTCAGGAATTCGAAACCAGCTTGGCCATCATGGTGAAACCCCTTTTCTACTAAAAATACAAAAAATCAGCTGGACATGGTGGTGCACGCCTGTAATCCCAGCTACTCAGGAGACAGAGGCAAGAGAATTGCTTGAACCCGGGAGACGGAGGTTGTGGTGAGCCGAGGTTGCGCCATTGCACTCCAGCCTGGGCAACAAGAGTGAGACTCCATCTCAAAAAAAACACTGATCTCAGAGAGGGAGTTGTGAGAACCCCAACTTCGAAGCTGGTTGCTCTCAAGTTCCAGAGGCCCAGACTTGCGACCAATGACTGGGGAGTTGGGGGCAGCAGTCTTGGGGACTGAGCTGTGGGATCTGATGCTATCTCTGGGTCTATAGTGCTGGCATTGAAGTGGAGAACACCCCGCTGGTGTTCACTGCTTGGTGTGTGGGGGGAAAAACTCGCACACATTTGGTCACAGAAGCCCTTTTCTGTGTTGATGATTGTGGGGTGTGTGAGAACAGAGGAAAAACACCGTCGGCAGAAGTTTCCTGAAACGATACTCTTTAGAGCGATAGAGATAAATACCAGGACCTGCGCATTCAAAGCTGTTGTATCTGGATTGTGACTGCGTGGAAGGACAGGGCCGCGTGGAAGGACGGGCCGTGTGGAAAGACGGGGCCGCGTGGAAGGAGGGGCCGCGTGGAAGGACGGGGCCGCGTGGAAGGACGGGGCCGGGGGGAGGGAGGGGCCGCGTGGAAGGAGGGGGCCACGTGGAAGGAGGGGGCCTTGTGGAAGGACGGGGCCGCGTGGAAGGATGAGGCGGGAAGACAGGGACTGTTGCTTTTCATTGTAAACTCTCTGCATTACTGGATTTTTGCACTAGGTACATTTACTTTGATAACACTGAAAAGAAGAAATTCACCATGTAGTGTAGCCTCTAAGAAAAACTATTGCTGGGCCGGGCGCGGTGGCTCAAGCCTGTAATCCCAGCACTTTGGGAGGCCGAGACGGGCGGATCACGAGGTCAGGAGATCAAGACCATCCTGGCTATCACGGTGAAACCCCGTCTCTACTAAAAATACAAAAAACTAGCTGGGCGAGGTGGCGGGCGCCTGTAGTCCCAGCTACTTGGGAGGCTGAGGCAGGAGAATGGCGTAAACCCGGGAGGCGGAGCTTGCAGTGAGCTGAGATCCGGCCACTGCACTCCAGCCTGGGCGACAGAGCAAGACTCCGTCTCAACAAAAAAAAAAAAAAAAAGAAAAACTATTGCTTAGGTTTCAAGGTCAAGGAAATTTCAGTTTCTCATCAGTTTCTCAGGAAAGAGGAAGTGGAATGATGTTGTCAGAAAGTGAAACCATGGGTCGTTTTCACAACTACTCAGAGTGATAAATATTTTTTGTCAGTTTTGTTCTTACAAATGAAATGGACTGCAGAGAGACACTTTTTCTTTTTCTTTTCTTTTGTTTTTTTTTTTTTGAGATGAGGTCTCGCTCTGTCCCCCAGGCTGGAGTGTGATGGCGCGATCTTGGCTCACTGCAACCTCCACCTCCCTGGTTCAAGTGATTCTTCTGCCTCAGCCTCCCGAGTAGCTGTGATTACAGGTGTGTACCACCATGCCCGGCTAATTTGTTTTGTATTTTTAGTAGAGATGGGGTTTCACCATGTTGGCCAAGCTGGTCTCAAACTCCTGACCTCAGGTGATCCACCTGCCTCGGCCTCCCAAAGTATTGGGATTACAGGCATGAGCCACCATGCCTGGCCGACACATTTTCAATAGAACCAAGGAGAGCTTGCTTTTTGAGAGAGGGCAGCTGAGAGAGAGGGCCTAAGAGAATCATATTCTAGTTCCAGTAGGAAGTCCTCTAGGCCACCAGGCTGGTTTAATGGCCAAGGTGCTTCCAGACAGGGGAAGCCCTGGGGAAGGATGACATAGAGTATGGACAATGGGAAGATCGCAATGGCTGCATGACCAAGTTCAGGCCCTGGGAAGGTATGGAAGCTGCATCCTACCTGTGCTAGCAGGCCTGGACTTGTGGCCACAGAGGGCTGATAAGATTGTGAATACAGGACTGCTGAGGGCTACTGAAGGATTGCAAAGAAGTGTTTGCACTGGGCTGAGTGCAGTGGCTCACGCTTGTAATCCGAGCACTTTGGGAGGCCAAGGCAGGTGGATCACTTGAGTCCAGGAGTTCATGATAGCTTGGGCAACACAGCAAGACCCTGTCTCTCTACACACACACACAACACACAAACACACACTCACACGTAGCCAGGCATGGCGTCATTCGCCTGTAGTCCCAGCTACTCAGGAGGTTAAACTCCTCCGCAGCTTCTCAGGGGTTTCACCCTGCTGGCCAGGGTGGTCTTGAACTCCTGACCTCAAGTGATCCATCCTCCTCTGCCTCCCAAAGTGCTGGGATTACAGACATGAGCCACCGCCCCACCCAGAATGAACTTTCAAAAGGGAACAAGGATTAGAGAAGGGAGTGACACCAAATAGAACCAGAACCCCAGAACCGGAGAGAAGGGGCTTGGGGGCAGGAAGTTGAGAGCTCACACTTAAGTTTCCATTTCCTCTGAGTTGGGAGGCAAAATCAACAGCCTAGGGGCTGAGGTGGGAGGGGCTGGCTTGAGCAGAGCAGTGAAACAGCACACACCAACTCCTCCACCTTCCAGCCCAGACCCCATTCCCCATTCCCATGGCGTTTTCTTCACAATTTCAGTTGATGGAGCCTTTCTTGTGAGGCCGTCCTTCCTCCTCGCCTGCTGCATCCCAAGAAGAACTCCTCAGCTACGTGAAGGGATGTTACTACCCCTGCAATATGTATATGTGAAATATGTTGGGTGTGGTGGCTCATGTCTGTAATCCCAGCACTTCGGGAGGCCGAGGCTCGCGGATCATGAGGTCAAGAATTCAAGACCAGCCTGGCCAACATGGTGAAACCCCGTCTCTACTAAAAATACCAAAATTAGCCAGGTGTGGTGGTGTGTATCTGTAATCCCAGCTTCTTGGGAGGCTGAGGCAGGAAAACTGTTTGACACTGGGAGGCGGAGGTTGTGGTGAGCCAAGATCGCGCCACTGTACTCCAGCCTGGGTGACAAAGCTAGACTCTTCTCCAAAAAAAATTTTTAAAATAAAAAATAAGTTGGGCATTGTGGCATGCGCCTGTGGCCCCAGCTACATGGGAGGTTGAAGTGGAAGGATTGTTGGAGCCCAGGAAGTCGCGGCTGTAGTGAGCTGCAGTCATGCCACTGCACTGCAGCCTGGGTGACAGAGCCAAATCTTGTCTCAAAAAAAAGAAAAAAAAATGCATTGAGCACAGTGACTCATATCTATAATCTCAACACTTTTGGAGGCTGAGGCAGGAGGATCACTGAAGGCCAGGAGTTAGCAACCAGCCTGGGCAACATAGCAAGACCTTGTCTCTACAAAAAAATTTTAAAATTTGCCAGGCGAGGTGCTGCATGCCTATAGTACCAGCTACTCAAGAAGTTTAGGTGAGAGGACTGCTTGAGCCCAGGAGTGTGAGGCTGCACTGGGCCATGACTGTGACCCTGCACTCCAGCCTGAGCGACAGCGCAAGACCCTGTCTCAAAAAAAAAAAAAAAAAAAAGTGAAATGCATTTTTCTTCCAACTGAGCCTGTGACAGTGACAGTTGTCTCTTGGTGTATTTGTCCTCTTCGTTTATTTGTTCCTTGTCTGTCTCCCACACTGATGGGTAAGCACCATAAGAGCCGTAAGAGCCGAGGCTTTGCCTGTAATTACCACTGTGTTTCTAGAGCCTAGAACATCACCGGGGCAGGACATTCCACACATATCTGTGAATATGTGAATGAATGGATGATGCCCCAGTCTCTTTCCCCTGCTATAGATGGACATCCCCCCGGAGAACGCAGGCAGAAGTCACTTTGGGTCCAGTACCTGAAATTCCTGTGCTGTGCAGTCTAATTCCAAAGCTTCATCTGAACACGCGACCCTGGGCAGGCTCCCCGTTCTGCGCTGGCCTTTGGCTACTGGGGTCAAGAGGCTGGCGGGGAAGCAGTGGCCATACAATGCTAGGGAGGTGGAGTTCCAGCTTCCCCTTTGTTTCTCCCCATTCTTCTAGTTGTCCATGACATTTTCAAGGAACATGAGTGAGCCCGTTGCAGTTCTGGGTGGTTTCAGTGGAAAGGATTTGGCAAGACATTCCACAGGGAAGAGGGCGGGTGAGTGGGAGAGCAGCTGAAGGCAGTCACCACGTCAGCTTCACTTTCATTTCTCCAAAGGGCATTTCCAGGGCGTCAGGGACAGAAATCACATTTTCCTTTACCAGGAATTTCTGAGACTGTGGGTTTATTTAGCTTTTTTTTTTTTTAGTTGAGACAGAGTCTTGCTCTGTCACCCAGACTGGAGTGCAGTGGTGCGATCTCGGCTCACTGCAACCTTCACCTCCCGGATTCAAGCAATTCTCCTGTCTCAGCCTCCCAAGTAGCTGGGACTACAGTCACACACCACCACACCCAGCTAATTTTTATACTTTTAGTAGAGATGGAGTTTCACCATATTGGTGAGGCTGGTCTCGAACTCCTGACCTCAGGAGATCCGCCCGCCTTGGCCTCCCAAAGTGCTGGGATTACAGGCATGAGCCACGGTGTTCTGCCTATTTAGCATTTTTAAAATAAGATATTCAGTAAGAAATATAGTTTACACTGTGAAAGGTATACACATATTCACATAAATGAAGCATTGAAGGGCCATAGGCTGGCCATCGAGGGAAACAAGTTCCCCTCCCCTCCTCTCCTTTCTCTCCTCTCCTTTCTCTCCTCTCCTTTCTCTCCTCTCCTTTACCTCTCCTTTCCGCTCCTCTCCTCTCTCCTTTCTCCTCTCCTTTCTTCTCTCCTCTCCTTTTTCTCCTCTCCTTTCTCTTCTCCCCTCCCCTCCCCTCCTTTCCTCTCCTCTCCTTTACCTTCCTTTCCTTTTTGTTGAGACAACAAAATGTAGATGCACAAAAAATGTTGCATAGGCTGGTCTCAAACTCCGGGCCCCAAGTGATCCTCAGCCACAGCCTCCCAAAGTACCAGGATTACAGGCATGAGCCACTGCACCTGGCCAGGGGGAATACGTTTCTTGTTCCCACTTAGCTGTTGCACTTGGAATAAGACCCTTAACATCTCCTTGCAGGCTTCTGAAAAGCTTCCAAGAGATGATGCATGCAAAAGAGCTGTGTGTGCAGAAGATCACCAAGCATGAGGCATTATTAAGGGCAAACCAACCAAGTTCTATTTACAATCGCCAAATGTCTTCAAAGAAGGGCAGCTACCCGACGAGAATTCCCTACTCTCCCTGCAGAGGATCTCCAGGTCTGCAAAGCTGGCGGGGCTAGGAATGAATTTTGCTGGTAGGAAGTGGGGAATGTTAAATTCCTCTGGGTTATAGAGGAGGAGAATTTGGAGTTCTGGGAGGGAAGGTGATGAGAAGAAGGCATGGAAGGGTGAGAAGAAGGGGAGCCAGCAGGATAGTACAAAGGTGGGAGTGAACCCAAGGGCTAGATTAGGCCTGCAGAACTTAACCTACTTTACTTGATTTTACTCACTTGCTTCTAGTTGATCTTTAAACCTATATAGCTGCTGGGATCAGTGGCTCACATCTGTAATCCCAGCCCTTTGGGAGGCCGAGGCTGGAGGATCACTTGAGCCCAGGAGTTCAAGACCAGCCTAGGCAACACAGCAAGACCTTGTCGCTACTAAAAACACACACACACACAAACAAACAAAAAACCAGATGTGGCGGCATGTGCCTGTAGTCCCAGATACTCAGGAGGCTGAGGTGGGAGAATGGCTTGACTCTAGGAGGTTGAGGCTGCAGTGAGCTGTGATCACCATCAGTGCACTCTAGCCTGGGTTAGAGAGTGAGACCCTGTCTTTTAAAAAACAACAACAACAACAACAAACCCCAACCTATATAGCTAAAAGTCATGTAGCTAAGCAATATTTAACTGGAATTCCACTAGCTTCCTGCTGGATAACATCTCTGACATATAGGTCATCATAGTAATGGTTGTTTAAGTTGTTTTCCAGGGGCTGGGCGCGGTGGCCCACGCCTGTAATCCCAGCACTTTGGGAGGCCAAGGTGGGCTGATCACCTGAAGTCAGGAGTTCAAGACCAGCCTGGCCAACATGGTGAAACCCCATCTCTACTAAAAATACAAAAATCAGCCAGGCGTGGTGGTGGGCGCCTGTAATCCCAGCCACTCGGAACGCTGAGGGAGGAGAATCATTTGAACCCGGGAGGTGGAGGTTGTAGTAAGCCTCCAAGATCTCGCCATTGCACTCCAGCCTGAATGACGAGGGTGAAACTCCATCCAAAAACAAAGTTGTTTTTCAGGAATGTGGGGTCAGCTCTTATCCAGTTCAAGCCACTTATGACCATCAGTCCTTCAACTTGGTCTGTGAGAGTGTCCAGTAGGTGACGTTTGATGTCAGAGCACCAAAAACTCCATCCTCAGTCATGCTAATGCCACCATTTTGTGAACCTGCATCCTATGAAGAACCATGAAACTTGACTAGGCTTGCACAGATCGCTGATGCCCTACATTTCCTTGCCTCCAATCACCTTCCCCACACCTTAGGCCACCTGCTTCTTTTTCCCATCAACGTCTCTAAACTCCATCTTTGAGGAAGTCAGTTTGAGACCTATTTTCCCATCTCCTCACTTGGCTGCCTCATGAATAAACACATTCTCTGCTGTGAAACTGGTCATCTCGGCGTGGTGGCTCCCACCTGTAATCCCAGCACTTTGGGAGGCCGAGGCAGGCAGATCACGAGGTCAAGAGATGGAGACCATCCTGGCTAACACGGTGAAACCCCGTCTCTACTAAAAAATACAAAAAATCAGCCGGGCGAGGTGGTGGGCACCTGTAGTCCCAGCTACCTGGGAGGCTGAGGCAGGAGAATGGCGTGAACCCGGGAGGCGGAGGTTGCGGAAAGCCAAGATCGCACGACTGCACTCCAGCCTGGGTGACAGAGTAAGACTCCGTCTCAAAAAAAAAAAAAAAAAAAAAAAAA
>NW_022311365.1:0-1906 GCF_002776525.5 Piliocolobus tephrosceles
CTCGCCAGCAGAGTATGGTGTTCCACCTTCTGAAGGGAGGCAGATCAAAGATTCTGTGGACATTCTTTAAACTATTCCACCAGTGGCTTTTGATTAAAACTTGGTAATTTGACTGTATAGTTCTAGTTAGTGTCATATGCCCTGAGGACAAAAGTTAAAATTTTAAAAAATATTATAAACAAAAATCTTTCTTATTGTCTTTTTGTTTTTTGAGACAGAGTCTCACTGTGTAGCCCAGGCTAGAGTGCAATGGCACCATCTCGGCTCACTGCAACCTCTGCCCCCCAGGGTTCAAGTGATTCTCCTGCCTTAGCCTCTCGAGCAGCTGGGATTACAGGTGTACACCACCGCACCCGGCTAATTTTTGTATTTTTTGTAGGGACGGGGTTTCCCCATGTTGGCCAGGCTGGTTCTCAAACTCCTGATCTCAGGTGATCTGCCTGCCTTGGCCTCCCAAAGTGCTAGGATTACAGGCATGAGCCACCGTGCCTGGCCTGATAAAATACATTCTTAATGTTAACTTCATTTTTTTCTTTTTACTCTATTATGAGGCTAATAGAAAAGTAAAAATTAGATGCACAATTCACATCATATACCTAACTATCAACTACCTAACAACTCTATGGGACAGAAGACCCCAATCTCTGACAAATGGGGAAAAACACCAGAGAAAAGAGCAAAGGGAGAATTTACAGATTAAAGACTTAAAAGACATCAAAGAATCTTAGTGTATAGACCCTGTCTGGAAACCAGTTCAAACAAAGAACTGTTGAAAATGGCACATTTAGGACAGAGCCTTTTGATACCACTGGGTGTGTAGTGACACTAAGGAAGTTTAAGGCACCCACCGATTCAGTGAGCTAGAGATATTTATAGATAGATATTTAGATACAGGGTCTCCTCTGTCACCCAGGCTGGAGTGTAATAAAACAATCAAAGCTCCCTACAGCCTCGAACTCCTAGGCTCAAGGGATCCTTCTGCCTTAGCCTCCCAAAATATTGGGGTTACAGGCATGAGACACCCCACCTAGCTGTGTGCTATTTTTATTTTTATTTAGTGTAAGATATGGTGATGGTTTTGAATGTTTTTGGCGGATGCAATGGTGCAGCCTTGGGTTTGGTTCCGGGTAACGGGCTGGGATGGCTCCTGCATGTGGGCCCCATATGCTGGGAACTGTCATCATCAGTATGTTCACCACACTCTCTCTTAAGAAGGGCACACAACCTTTCAATAAAAATTTAAAAACTCAGTAGGGTATAGTGGCTCATGTCTGTAATCCCAGAAACTTGGGAGGCTGAGGTGGAAGGATAACTCAATCCCAGGAGTTTGGGACCAGACTAGGTGACATGGCAAGATCCCATCTCTCTCTCTAACAAAAAAAATGATACTCTTAAAACTCAAAGACAAAATGCCAGATGCTGCAGAATGTGTCAAAGAAATGACTTTCTTACATATTAAAGAATCCCCATAAAAAAAGATCATTTCACAAGCAGTCTATAAACACTGAAACAAACAAAAAACTAAAAACCCAACTCATGAGAAACACCTCGTGAATGTTCTTCAGCTCTGTGAAGTCCTGGGATGGCCCAAGCACCTCTGGTGGATTCCAAAGGAAACACTGAGTTCCCCAAGTCCTGGAGGACTGAGATGCCTTACAGGTCCACATGTCCTTCCATACTGGCACCACCTGCACCTGCAGCTGGGGAGGTATAAGCAGCTCTGGGGAGAAAATGACCTGCAGCCCAAGAGAAATGCAAGAAAACTGAGCCTCATCTGCTCACTGATTCTCATCAACTTCCTCTATAAAATTATAACAAAAACATATTCTCTTAAAGGATTTTGTGGTGATTAAATGAAAAAGTGCTTTGTAAACAGTAAAGCACCATCTAAATCCAAGTTATCATC
>NW_022311368.1:0-2535 GCF_002776525.5 Piliocolobus tephrosceles
TTTTTGCCCATTCAGTATGATATTAGCTGTGGGTTTGTCATAAATAGCTCTTATTATTTTGAGGTACGTTCCATCAATACCGAATTTGTTGAGCGTTTTTAGCATGAAGGGCTGTTGAATTTTGTCAAAAGCCTTTTCTGCATCTATTGAGATAATCATGTGGTTCTTGCCTTTGGTTCTGTTTATATGCTGGATTACGTTTATTGATTTGCGAATGTCGAACCAGCCTTGCATCCCAGGGATGAAGCCCACTTGATCATGGTGGATAAGCTTTTTGATGTGCTGCTGAATCCGGTTTGCCAGTATTTTATTGAGGATTTTTGCATTGATGTTCATCAGGGAGATTGGTCTAAAATTCTCTTTTTTGTGTGTGTCTCTGCCAGGCTTTGGTATCAGGATGATGTTGGCCTCCTAAAATGAGTTAGGGAGGATCCCCTCTTTTTCTATTGATTGTAATAGTTTCAGAAGGAATGGTACCAGCTCCTCCTTGTACCTCTGGTAGAATTCAGCTGTGAATCCATCTGGTCCTGGGCTTTTTTTGGTGGGTAGGCTATTAATTGTTGCCTCAATTTCAGAGGCTGCTATTGGTCTATTCAGGGATTCAACTTCTTCCTGGTTTAGTCTTGGAAGAGTGTACGTGTCCAGGAAATTATCCATTTCTTCTAGATTTTCTAGTTGATTTGCGTAGAGGTGTTTATAGTATTCTCTGATGGTAGTTTGTATTTCTGTGGGGTCAGTGGTGATATCCCCTTTATCATTTTTTATTGCATCTATTTGATTCCTCTCTCTTTTCTTCTTCATTAGTCTTGCTCTCGCGGTCTGTCAGTTTTGTTGATCTTTTCAAAACAGCAACTCCCGGATTCATTGATTTTTTGGAGGGTTTTTTGTGTCTCTATCTCCTTCAGTTCTGCTCTGATCTTAGTTTTTTCTTGCCTTCTACTAGCTTTTGAATGTGTTTGCTCTTGCCTCTCTAGTTCTTTTAATTGTGATGTTAGAGTGTCAATTTTAGATCTTTCCTGCTTTCTCTTGTGGGCATTTAGTGCTATAAATTTCCCTCTACACACTGGTTTAAAAGTGTCCCAGAGATTCTGGTATGTTGTATCTTTGTTCTCATTGGTTTCAAAGAACATCTTTATTTCTGCCTTCATTTCGTTATGTACCCAGTAGTCATTCAGGAGCAGCTTGTTCAGTTTCCATTAAAGTCTATTTTTATTCAAATATTTATTGCTATATACCTCATGCCTAGTACTAGTTTTGCTGTTTCTCAGCCTTTTTATGTTGTCTTTTAAGAACTTTTCAAATTTTCCTTCTTCATTTATTCATTGACCCACCCATTGGTCATTCAGGAGCATGTTGTTTAATTTTGGTGTGTTTGTGTAGTTCTTGAGTTTTCTCTTATTATGTATATCTACTTGTATTACAGTGTGTTCCGAAGAAATATTTAATATTATTTTTATTTTTTTCAATTTATTGACCTCAATTTGTTTTGTTTAGTTGCCTAAGATATAGCCTGTTCCGAAAACATTTCCATGTGTTGATAAAAAGAATGTTTATTCTGTTTCCACTGGGTGAAACATTCTGTAAGTTTCAGTTATTCCTATTTGATCTAGTGTGTAGTTTAACTCTGATGTTTCCTTGTGGATATTCTGTTTTAGTGATCTGTCCATTACTGTAAGTGGTGTGTTGAAGTTTTCAGTGGTTACTAAATTGCAGTCTGTATCTTCCTTCAGATTAATTAGTTATTTTTATGTACTTTTGTGTTGCAGTGTTGTGTGCATTAGTATTTATATTGGATATATCCTCTTGCTGAAATGAAATATTTATCATTATGTAGTGACATTTTTCTCTTTTACAATCTTGACTTCTAGTCTGTGTTATCTAAACATAGCTACCCTTATTTTTCTTCGTATCCAGTAGAATGGAATATCTTTTTTCTTTCTATCCCTTTACTTGCAGTCTATGTGTGTCTTTACAGGTGAAATGGATTTCTAGTAGACAGTATAGTTGGTTCTTGTTTCTTTATTCAATCAGCAACTCTTTTTTATAACTGGAAAGTTAAGTTCAATTACATTCAATGATGTTAGTGGTAATACACAAGGACTTACTGCATTTTTTTTTTTTTTGCTTGTTTTATATTTCATTTGAAACTCTTTTGTCCCTTTTTTCATTTTTTTAATTGTCTTTGTGGTTAAGTGATTTTCTCTGGTAGTATATTTTAATTCACTGCATTTTATTTTTAACATATCTATTGCAGATTTCTGTATTGTGGTTACCACGAGGTTTACAAAACCTATTATAGACTTAATAAGTCATGTTACAGAGAGGTCAACTTATAAAAAAAAAACAAAAAATGTTTAAAACTAACTACATTTTAACTCCATTACCCCCTACATTTTGACTTTTTGTTGTCTCAATTTACATATTTTAATATTGTCTATCTCTGAACAGGTTTCTCTATTTTTGGTATTGATATATTTGTCTTTTAGGGTTCATATTAGAGATAGGAGTGGATTGCATCTCACAAAATACAGCATT
>NW_022311369.1:0-8356 GCF_002776525.5 Piliocolobus tephrosceles
AGAATAACAATGCAATGAACATGGGAGTGCAAATATCTCAACATACTGATTTTGTACCCTTTGGATATATATCCATTAGTGGGATTGCTGGATCATGTGGTATTTCATTTTTAAAATTTTTGCAGAACCTCCATACTGTTTCCCACAATGGCTACGCTAATCACCACTCTGTCTTGATTACTGTGGCTTTATGGGAAGTCTTGAAGTCAGGTAGTGGTGGTACTTTGACTTATTTTTCTTCTGTATTGTGCTGGCTAGGTCTTTTGCCTCACCATATAAAGTTTGAATCAGTTTGTTAATATCCACAAAATAACTTACTGAGGTTTTTTATTGAGATTGCATTCATTCTACAGATCAAGTTGGAAAGAACAGATATATTAGTAATATTGAGCCTTCGTGACTATGAACATGGAATATCTCTCCATTTGTTTAGTTCTTTGATTTCTTTTGTCGGAATTTTGTAGTTTTGTTCATATAGATCTTGCACATATTTTGTTAGATTTGTACCTAAGTGTTTCATTTTTAGGGGTGCTAACGTAAGTGGTATTGTGTTTTAAATGGCAAATTCTGGGCCAGGAGTGGTGGCTCACACCTGTAATTCCAGCACCGAGGCAGGCAGATCACGAGGTCAAAAGTTCGAGATCAGCCTGGACAACATGGTGAAACCCCATCTCTACTAAAAATACAGTAATTAGCTGGGCATGTTGGGACACGCCTGTATCCCAGCTACTTAGGAGGCTGAGGCAGGAGAACTGCTTGAACACGGGAGGTGGAGGTTGCAGTGAGCTGAGATGGCGCCACTGCGCTCTAGCCTGGGCGACAGAGCAAGACTCCATCTTGAACAACAAAAAAAAATTAAATGGCAAATTCTACATGCTCATTGCTGATACATAGAAAAGTGATTGGCTTTTACATATAAACTTTATATCCTGCAACCTTGCTACAATTGCTTGTTAGTTCCAGGAGTTTTTTGTGTGTGGATTCTTTTTGATTTTCTACATAGACAATCATATCATCTGTGAACAAAGACAGTTTTGTTTCTTGTTCCAAATTTGTATACCTTTTAGTTCCTTTTCTTGTCTTACTGCATTAGCTAGGACTTCCAGTACAATGTTGAAAAGCTGTGTTGAGAGGGTCATTCCTGCCTTGTCCTGATCTCAGCAGGCAAGCTTTTAGTTTCTCACCATTAAGTGTGATATTAGCTGTGGATGTTTTGTGGATGTTGTTTATCAAGTTGAGTAAGGTCTTCTCTATTCCTAGCTTGCTAAGAGATTTTTTTTTGTTTTTTAATCATCATGAATGGGTGTTGGATGTTGTCAATTGCTTTTGCTACCTCTATTGATATGATCATGTGATTTTCTTCTTTAACCAGTTGATGTAATGGATTACATTAATTGATTTTCAAATGTTGAAGTAACTTTGCATACCTGGGATAAATTCCACTTAGTCATGGTATATTGTTCTTTTCATACATTGTGGATTTGATTTGCCAGCATTTTGTCGAGGATTTTTCATGAGAGATATTGGTCCGTGGTTTTCTTTTTTTGTAAAGTCTTCATCTGATTTTGGTATTTGGCAAATGCTGGCCTCATGGAATTAGTTAGAAAGTATTCCCTCATAGAATCCTGGCCTCAAGAAATGAGATAGAAAGTGTCTGTCTTGGCTTTGCAGACGCCACCCCCAGGAGCCCCGTACTATCAGCCATGGTCAACCCCACTGTGTCCTTCGACATTGCCATCAATGGTGAGCCCTTGGGCTGTGTCTCCTTCAAGCTGTTTGCAGACAAGTTTCCAAAGACAGCAGAAAACTTTTGTGCTCTGAGCACTGGAGAGAAAGGATTTAGTTATAAAATTTCCTCCTTTCACAGAATTATTCCAGGGTTTATGTGTCAGGGTGGTGACTTCACATGCCATAATGGCACTGGTGGCAAGTCCATCTACGGGGAGAAATTTGATGACGAGAACTTCATCCTAAAGCAGACAGGTCCTGGCATCTTGTACATGGCAAATGCTGGACCCAACACAAATGATTTCCGGTTTTTTTTTTTCTTTTTTTTTTTTTTTGAGATGGAGTCTCACTCTGTCACCCAGGCTGGAGTGCAGTGGCAGGATCTTGGCTCACTGCAACCTCCGCCTCCCAGGTTCAAGCAATTTTCCTGCCTCAGCCTCCTGAGTAGCTAGGATTATAGGCAGGCACCACCACACCTGGCTAATTTTTGTATTTTTAGTAGAGACGGAGTTTCACCATGTTGGTCAAGTTGGTCTCGAACTCCTGACCTCAGGTGATCTGCCCGCCTCGGCCTCCCAAAGTGCTGGGATTACAGGTGTGAGCCACCAGGCCCCGGGCGATTCCCAGTTTTTCATCTGCACTGCTAAGACTTAGTAGTTGGATGGCAAGCACGTGGTCTTTGGCAAGGTGAAAGATGGCATGAATACTGTGGAGGCCGTGGAGTGCGTTGGGTCCAGAATGGCAAGACCATCAAGAAGATCACCATTGCTGACTGTGGACAACTTGACTAAGTTTGACTTGTGTTTGTTTTTTTGGGTTTTTTTTTGAGACTGAGTTTCGCTCTTGTTGCCAGACTGGAGTGCAATGGCACCATCTCGGCTCACTGCAACCTCTGCTTCCTGAGTTCAGGCGATTCTCCTGCCTCAGCCTCCCGAGTAGCTGGGATTACAGGCATGCGCCATCACACCCAGCTCATTTTGTATTTTTAGTAGAGATGGGGTTTCTCCATGTTGGTCAGGCTAGTCTCGAACTCCTGACCTCAGGTGATCCCACCTGCGTCAGCCTCACAAAGTGCTGGGATTACAGGTGTGAGCCACCACGCCTGGCCTGACTTGTGTTTTATCTTAACCACTAGACCATTCCTTCTATAACTCAGGAGAGCACCCTCCACCCATCTGCTCGTAGTAGTCTAGAAACTTTGTGTTCTCGCTGCAGTTCCCTTTGGGTTCCATGTTTTCCTTGTTCCCTTCCATGCCTAGCTGGATTGCAGCATTAAGTTTATGATTATGAAATTAAAACTAAATAACAACAACAACAAAAGAAAGTATGGCTTCTGGAAGAGATTATAGAAAATTGGTATAATTTTTTTCCTTAAATGTTTGGTAGAATTTATCAGTAAACCTATTTGGGGCTGATGTTTTCTGTTTCTGAATGTTATTAATTATTGATTTAATTTATTTAATATATGTCTATTCATTTCACTTTTTATATTAAAATTTTTTTTATAGAGACAAGGTCTCATTATGTTGCCCAGGCTTCTCTCAAACTCCTGGGTTTAAGGAATCCTTTTGTCCTGGCTTCCCAAAAGGCTGGGATTACAGGCATGAGCTACTGTGCCTAGCTTAATTTCACTTTTAATTCAATTTGTTTTGAATAATAATAGATTTAACTTTGGGAGGCTGAGGTGGGCGGATCACCTGAGGTCAGGAGTTTGGGACCACCCTGGTCAACATGGTGAAACCCCATCCCTACTAAAAATACAAAAAGTAGCTGGGCATGGTGGCGAGCGCCTGTAATCCCAGTTACTCGGGAGGCTGAGGCAGGAGAATCACCTGAATCCAAGAGGTGGAGGTTTCAGTGAGCTGAGATCGCGCCATTGCACTCCAGCCTGGGTGACAGAGCAAGACTCCATCTCAAAAACAAAACAAAACAAAACAAAAAATAACAATAACAATAATAGATTTAAAGAGTTGCAAAGCTAGAACACAGAGTTTCCATAAACCCCAGCTCTCCTTAATGTTAACATCTAACAAAATTATGTCAATACTAAGAAACTAAGACATTAACATTGCTATAATACTATTTGCTAAACTGTAGACTTTATTTGGACTTCACCAGTTTTTCCAGGGCCCATTAATGCATTTAGCTTTTGAGTCTCTCTAGTCTTTCTGATCTGTGAGTTTCTCAGTCTTTACCTATTTTCATGACCTTGAAAGTTTGGAAGAATATTGGACAGATAATTTGTAGAATGTCCCTCACTTTGGGTTTGTCTGATGCTTCCTTATGATGATTAGATTGGGGTTATGGGATTAAGGGAAGAATACTATAGAGGGGGAGTGTCCTCATCACATCATTTCTGGGGTGCAAGATGTTAACATGACTGATTGCTTGGTTAAATGTAGTGTCTGCTACATTTTTCCACTGTAAAGTTATTATTTTTCCCTTTTCATACTCTAGTCTTTGGAAGCAAGTCGGCAAGTCCAGCCTGTATTCAAGGTGAGAGAAATAAAACTCCGCCTCCTGGAATGGAGATTCTTGTAATATATTTTTTGAAATTCTTCTGTAAGGAAGATTTTGTCTCTTCTTCCCTATTTATTTTTTAATTATTTTTGATTAAATAAATCAGTGTGGAATGAATATTTATTTATATTTTGGGTTATAATCCAATGCTATTGTACTTTGTTGCTCAGATTATTCCAGCTTTGTCCCTGGGGAGCTCTTTCAGGTTGACTCCTGTGTCCCTCTGACCTGCCCTTATTTTTTGGTGTGAGGGCTGGGAGATGGGTGGGGGTTACTTTCCGGCATTACAAGATGTTCCAGGCTCATCTTAAGTTTTTGCTACCCCAGCCCTAGAATCAGCTGTTTTTCTAAGGAGCCCTGCACCGTTTTATCAGAGAATGACATATCATAACCAAGGTCTGGGCAATGGGTGCTTATTTCACTCTTCTAAGGAGGATACGGAGGTCCCAAGACCTGTCTGAGACCTGCCTGAGCTCACACAGGCACATAAATGGCTCTCACTTCAGCACCACTTTAGAGCTGATTCAGCCGGGCGCAGTGGTTCACACCTGTAATCCCAGAACTTTGGGAGGCCGAGGTGGGCAGATCACTTGAAGTCAGGAGTTTGAGACCTGCCTGGCCAACATGGGGAAACCCCATCTCTGCTGAGAAATACAAAAATTAGCTGGGTGTGGTGGTGCATGCCTGTAATCCCAGCTACTTGGGAGCCTGAGACAGGAGAATTGCTTGAGTAGGGGAGGCAGAGGTTGCAGTGAGCTGAGATCACACTACTGCACTCCAGCCTGGGTGACAGAGCAAGACTCTATCTCAAAAAAAAAAAAAAAAAAAAAAAAAAAGAAAGAAAGAAAGAAAGAAAAAAAGAGCTGATTCAGCACAGACTTTGACATCCCCAACTTGATGACCAATTCTCCATGCAGGTCTTTATTTCTTAAAGCTTCTGTTTTTCAGTACGCAGGGCTTAGACCCTAATAATTTTATTCCCTAATATTTGGGGACTTTCCTAAAAGAAACATTTAACATTTTGGTAACATGATTCACTTACAGAATTGACCAGAATAGGCAAGAGGAGGAAGACAGTGGAGGAAGGAGTCACATTGTTCTTTTGTCACATTGTTCTTTCCTGTGGAGTATTTCCCAATTCCTGCTGCTCTTTCCACATCCCTGGGCCTGGCAGCAGGATGGCACCCTTGGACCATGACAGAAAAATGGTGATTTGGAAACACCTGCCTTTTCTGTCTCCCCAGCCCTTCCATTTCAGTGCCCATTCTCCCTCCCAACCCATGGCCCATGAGCTTTTGCTTCTCCTAGCCTCTCACCTAGTGCTGGCTCCTCAGAGGGAAGTGAACCATCACCCCCTGGAGGGTGGAACTGGGGAGAGAAAGGCCAGAGCCTGGGGCTGGGGCAGAAGCTGCAGCAGGAAGGAAGGAGGTTAGAGAGACAGATGAGGGGTGAGATGTGAGTGCTCAGAGGGAGAATAAGGACATCCCCAGCATCTCCATAGAGGAGGGAGGAAGGGCCCTTGAGTGCTGAGGCAGAGAGGGGGGCAGGGTCTGGATGGGATGTCCCTCCCTCAGCCCCTGGTCCTCTGACAACACCTCACCTAGTCACACTGAAGGGCTTCTCTAGGCCCAGGGGCACCTGCAGGCAGGTGTATCTCATGCCTTCTCTGGGAGGGTCCCCCACAGCTGCCCAGCCCTGATATGTCTCATCTCCCTGGGTCTGGTCCCCTTGAGCCTTGAGTCCAGAGTTGGCTCCTTCCCTTCCAACCTACAGAGTGAGGTTGGCAGATGAGAAGCCAGGTGCTGTGCATGGCAAGGTGTGGTTGCCCTCAGGGTCCTCCTTGTCAGTGACCACAACTCTGGGGAAGTCGGGGAGGCACCGGGTGCAGGAGAGAGAGAACAGAGAGGTGGAGTGAGGGTGGGACACACGTCAGCCTCCCCCTCCTCTCCTCATCTTCCTGCACATGCCAGTGCATTTCCCTCCCCAACTCCAGAACTTCCAACAGCCACAGCAGGAAGGGGAGACCCAAATCCCCATCACTCTGCCACCGTCTCTGTGAGTGTGGCCACCTCCATTTCTACTGCAGCTCTAGGGTCTGCCCCAGAGCAGAGTCCTGGGTATGCTTACAGCGGGATACTGGAAGGTTCTTCCTTCAAATATCTGCATAGCTGTTTCCTCCTCAGGTCTGCTCACATGGCCCGTCCAAGAAGTCCACCCTGACCATCCTATATTTATGTATGTATGTATGAATGTATTTATTTATTTATTTATTGAGACAGGGTCTCACTCTGTCACCCAGGCTGGAGTGCAGTGGTGTAATCTCGGCTCACTGCAACCTCCGCCTCCCAGGTTCAAGTGATTCTCCTGCCTCAGCCTCTTGAGTAGCTGGGATTACAGGTGCGCATCACCACTCCCAGCTAATTTTTGTATTTTTAGAAGAGATGGGGTTTCACCATGTTGATCAGCCTGGTCTCAAACTCCTGACCTCGTGATCCGCCTGTCTTGGCCTCCCAAAGTGCTGGGATTACAGGCATGTGCCACTGCGACTGGCCCAATTTTTGTATTTTTAGTAGAGATGGGGCTTTGCCATGTTGGCTAAGCTGATCTTGAACTCCTGACCTCAGGGAATCTGCCCGCCTAGGCCTCCCAAAGTGCTGGGATTAGAGGCATGAGCCCCCGCACTCGGCCCTGACCATCCTATTTAAAAATGCCACCTGTGTGACTTTGCATTAATTCTCTACTTCGTATTATTGTTTTTCTTATCTCCTGTCTCTTTCTAAGTATGCAAATGTCTTTTCCCAAAGATGGCTTCACCAATGTCTTCAATCCCACATGCTCTTTAGCAATGTGACCTTGCCATCCTCTATCAAGACCTGAGCCTAATCCCCCTACTCCCTGACTCTTGGATCTGAGACTGGTTTTGGTGACTAGAACATGGGGATCATGATACTGCCTGACTTCTGAGGTTCTTACAAAAGATCCCGGCCGGGCGCGGTGGCTCAAGCCTGTAATCCCAGCACTTTGGGAGGCCGAGACGGACAGATCACGAGGTCGGGAGTTCGAGACCATCCTGGCTAACACGGTGAAACCCCGTCTCTACTAAAAAATACAAAAAGCTAGCCGGGCGAGGTGGCTGGCGCCTGTAGTCCCAGCTACTCGGGAGGCTGAGGCAGGAGAATGGCGTAAACCCGGGAGGCGGAGCTTGCAGTGAGCTGAGATCCGGCCACTGCACTCCAGCCCGGGCGACAGAGCGAGACTCCATCTCAAAAAAAAAAAAAAAAAAGATCCCTTGTGGTTCTGACTAGACATCTTGAAACACCCCCTCTGAAGCCCAGGGATGGAGCAGGGAGCAACCTAGCCATGTGGAGCAGCAGGTGGAGGAGAACTTAGACAACCGAGTTAACAGCCCCAGTCAGCCTCTTGAATGTTCTGGGCCCCTCGGGCTCCAGATGATGGCAGCTTTTGCCCATGTCACATGGAGCAGAAGAGCTGCCTGACTGAGCCCAGTCAACCCAGAGAAAGCGAGAACATATAAAGTCTGTTGTTTTATTTTAAGATTTTTTTTTTTTACTGGAACACATCCATGTAACCCACTACTGTTATTATGTTTCTATTTATTGTCTATCTTTCAGATTGTAAGCATCAGGGAGCAGGTGTTTGTCTTTTATTGATTAAATGATCACCAGGCCTAGAACCATGCCTAGCACAGAGGCACTCACTAAATATTTGTTAAGGCATGATTAAATGCTGTGATCTTAAAGCTGGGTCTGAGACTGGAAAGGGGGAGTTACTGGTATTTGGTTTTGGGGATTGCCTTAGTCATCTTGCACTGTAACTGAACTCAGGTCTGCTCTGTTGCCCATGCTGGAGTTCAATGGTGCGATCTCGGCTCACTGCAAGCTCTGCCTCCTGGGTTCAAGCTATTTTTCTGCCTCAGTCTCCCGAGTAGCTGGGACTATGGGTTCAAGCGATTTTCCTGCCTCAGTCTCCTGAATAGCAGGGACTACAGGTGTGCACCTCCATGCCCAGTAGATTTTTTTGTATTTTTAGTGGAGACTGGGTTTCACCATGTTGGCCAGGATGTTCTCAATCTCCTGATCTCGTGATC